>NC_088869.1:57893190-58128310 GCF_032884065.1 Artemia franciscana | reverse complement strand
AATTCTTGTTTACATCTAACAGCCTATGTAATTCGGGAGTCATTGTTAATGAATTGGGACAAGAAGTCAAACTTTAGAGCAAATAGTGAGGAATACAAAAGGTATAAGCCCCCTCATATACGAAATAATTTTTATTTTTTTAAGCTATGGTACTTCTTATTTTCAATTGAAAAAAAAAATCTTATTATTTTCATTTCTGTCTTTTCTTCAAACCATTCCGGGAAATCACCTTTTCCCCTGAAAAATTTTCGCCGGCAACTTTTCTCTCCCTTAAATCCTCTCCGTCAAATATCCTCGCCTTTATCCTGCCGAAACTCACCCCCTCCCCCCCCCCACAAAAAAACTTGCGTATATTTTTCATTAACAAATAATGTATGTGAACAAGGGCAAATTACACAACTTACAAGACTTTTCCTGTGGGCTCTAGGGGTCATGTCATTTTAGACCCATAGTTATTGGGCTGCTCAAATTCTCTTTCGAATGACCGGTCTCCTGATCTTCTCGGATAATCTGTTTAAAAGGATAATCCCCGAAAAAAAAGCTAAATAACATTATAGTTCTCTGATAAGCTGAATCTGGTGGTGTTATTAAACAAAAAAAAAAGTTTTTTTTAAATGAAAGTAAGGAGCGACAATAAAACTTAAAACGAACAGAAATTACTCCGTGTATGAAAGGGGCTTTTCGTCCTCAACGCCTCGCTCTTTACGCTAAAGTTTGACTCTTTCTCTTAACTCGACTTCTTAAAAATTTAAAAATCTTTAGCGTAAAGAGCGAGGCGTTGAGGACGAAAAGCCCCTTTCATATACGGAGTAATTTCTGTTCGTTTTAAGTTTTAATGTCGCTCCTTACTTTCATTTAAAAAAACTTTTTTTGTTTGTTTTTTTAATTTCTGGACGTTTTTAAATTAATGCATTTTTTTATCTTGACTCTCCGCGCATAAATAATTAAAACCAAATTTGCATATTTATTTTTTTGGGCTAAATGGGTTTTTCATAGTTATAATTGGAAGATTTTGAGAAAAAAGGAGCGAGAGAGGAGGCCTAGTTGCCCTCCAATTTTTTGATTGCATAAAAAGGCAACTATAACTTCCAATTTTTTACTAACGTTTTCATAAGTAAAAAATATACGTAACTTACGAATTAACTTACGTAGCGAACTTCTATATTTGTATGTTTTATTGCGTATATGAGGGGGCTCACCCCTTGTCGATACCTCGCTCTTAACATTAAAGCTTAAATTATGTCCCAATTCCTTAAGAATGACCCCTGAATCACAAAGGCCGTAGAATAAATAGTTGAAATTACTAAAAATAATTTAGCGTAAAGAGCGAGGTATTACGAGGAGGTAAACCCCTCACATGCGTAATAATTTCTGTTCGTTTTAAGTATTAATGCTGCTCCTCACTTTCAGTAGAAAAAACTTCATATTTATTTTTTGATTGTTTTTTTAAATAATGCTAGAAAATCCTGCGCCCCCTCCATTGAAAGTCTCTTCCCCCATGAGAAGTTCCTCCATTAAGATCCTCCCACGTAACCCCCCCCCCCAACTCTCCCCCCAAACCGAAAAAAATCCCCCTGAAAACGTCTGTACACTTCCCAGTAACCATTACTATATGTAAACACAGGTCAAAGTTTGTAACTTGCAGCCCCTCCCACGGGGACTGTGGGGGAGTAAGTCGTCCCCAAAGACATAGTTATTAGTTTTTTGACTATGGTGAATAAAATGGCTATCTCAGAAATTTGATCCGGTGACTTTGGGGGAAAATGAGCGTGGGAGGGGCCTAGGTGCCCTCCAATCTTTTTGGTCACTTAAAAAGAGCACTAGAACTTTTAATTTCCGTTAGAATGAGCCCTTTCATGACATTCTAGGACCACTGAGTCGATACGATCACCCCTGGGAAAAAAACAACAAAAAACAAATAAACACGCATCCGTGATTTGTCTTCTGGCAAAAAATGCGAAATTCCACATTTTTGTCGATAAGGGCTTGAAACTTCTACAATAAGGGTCTCTGATACGCTGAATCTAAAGGTGTGATTTTTGTTAAGATCGTATGACTTTTAGGGGGTATTTCACCCTATTTTCTAAAATGAGGCAACTTTTCTCAGGCTCGTAACTTTTGACGGGTAAGACTAATCTTGATGAAATTTATATATTTAAAATCAGCATTAAAATATGATTCTTTTGATTTAAATATTGGCATCAAAATTCCATTTTTTAGAGTTTTGGTTACTATTGAGCCGGGTCACTCCTTACTATAGTTCGTTACCACGAACTGCTTGATTTTCTTTGAGTCGCATGACTTTGTTGGAGTATTTCTTTTATTTTTCGAAAGTCTTATTCTCTTTTGATTTTTGAGGAATTTTTCTCTAATTTCTCTGAATCGTAGCTTTTGATGTGCAACATTTTTCGTGATGCGATTTTCATTCAGATTCGTTTTTGTTAACTTTTTGGGCATGTTTACACCCTTTTTTGAAAATCAGGAATATTTTTTTAACTTTTTGGGCATGTTTTCAACCTTTTTCGAAAATCGGGAATATTTTTGTTAACTTTTTGGGCATGTTTCCACCCTTTTTTGAAAATCGAGAATATTTTTGATAACTTTTTGAGCATATTTCCACCCTTTTTCGAAAATCGGGAATATTCTTGTTAACTTTTTGGGCATGTTTCCACCCTTTTTCGAAAATCGGGAATATTTTCTCGGGCTTATGGCTTTGATGCATAAGCTCAGAGCTATAAAAATCAGGAATCAAAATAAAAATTTAATACTTTTGATGTATTAATTATTATCCAAATACTTTTTCTTGAGATTCGGTTGTTGTTGTGCTTAGTTGCTCCTTACACACAGTTCATTACTTAAAATGTTTAGAAAAGAAATAGGAAGAATAATTCAGTACAAAAAAGCTGTTGAATTCTATATGTAAAGAATCTACATAAAAACTATTTATTTAATTGATATCGGATTTTTAGTTTACACCTTTAACATCAATACCATGATATATAGTTTTTTGTTTTTGTTTTTTTTTTTCGTCTCTTTATAGAAACGCCAGTAGAACTAAAAAAATTCACCGAACCCACTTTTGCCTTGAAAATGGAAAAATAACATTTTTGGTTTGTACCAATCTAAAGCGATGTTTCAATTTTGAAGTTCTCATTTTTTATTTTTTTTTATTTTTGGTTGGAAAATAAAAGATATTGTCTATTTAAAATGTACTTGGGTATAAAGATACAGTGAAAAGATAATTATTAATGCTTCTAAGGTTTCAAGTATAAAGTCATTTCATTTAAGTGTTCGAGTTCAAGTAGTTTATAAAAACTATTCTGATTAAATTTTGATCCGACAGCATTTTAAGGGGTTTCAGGTTTATTTTTTGTTTGGTAAAAGACATGTTTGTCTTTTACTAGGCAGCAGTTATCAAGCAGTTAGTGGTAACGAACTGTAGTAAAGAGCGACCCGGCTCAATAGTAAACGAAACTCTAAAAAACGGAATTTTGATGCTAAAAGACACATCAAAAGTATCGGATTTTTATGCTGATTTTAAATATATAAGTTTCATCTAATTTAGTCTTTGTCATCAAAAGTTACGAGCCTGAGAAAATTTGCCCTATTTTGGAAAATAGGGGGGAACACCCCCTAAAAGTCATAGGATCTTAACGAAAATCACACCATCGCATTCAGCGAATCAGAGAACCCTATAAATAAAATTTCAAGCTCCTATCTACAAAAATGTGGAATTTTGTATTTTTTGCCAGAAGACAGATCACGGGTAAGAGTTTATTTGTTTGTTTTTTTTTTTTTTTTTTCTTTTCCCCAGGGGTCATCGTATCAACCAAGTGGTCCTAGAATTTCATAAGAGGGGTCATTCTGACAGAAATGAAAAGTTCTAGTTCCCTTTTTAAGTAAACAAAAAATTGGAGGGCACCTAGGCCCCCACCCACGCTCATTTTTTCCTAAAGTCAACGGATCAAAATTTGGAGATAGCCATTTTGTTCCACATAGTCGAAAATCATAATAACTATGTCTTTGGGGAAGACTTACTCCCCCAAATTCCCTGGGGGAGGGGCTGCAAGTTACAAACTTTGACCATTGTTTACGTACAGTAATGGTTATTGGGAAGTGTACATACGTTTTGTGGGGGATTTTTTGGTTTAGGGGTGGGGTTGAGGGGTGGGGGATATGTGCGAGGATCTTTCCTTGGAGAAATATGTCATGGGGGAAGAGAAATTCAATGAAAAGGGCGCAGGATTTTCTAGCATTACTATAAAAAAACAATAAAAAATAAACAGGAAAAAGTTTTTCAATTGAAAGTAAGGATTAACATTAAAACTTAAAACGAACAGATGATTACGCATATGAGGGGTTCTAAAAATACTTTAGCATAAAGAGCGAGGTATTTAGGATGAGATAAATATCTTGCTCTTTATGCTAAAGTATTTTTATTAGTTTCAACTATTTAATCTATGGCCTTTCTGATTCAGGGGTGATTCTTAAAGAATTGGGACAAAACTTAAGATTTAGTGTAAAGAGCGAGGTATTGACGAGTGGACAAACCCCCTCATATACATAATAAAAATATAAGAATATAAATGTTTGTTACGTAAGTTAATTCTTAAGTTACGTATATTTTTTACTAACAAAAACGTCCGTTAAAAATTAAAAGTTCTAGTTGCCTTTTTAAGTAGCCGAAAAATTCGAGGGCGACTAGGCCTCCTTCTCCACCTCTTATTTCTCAAAATCGTCTGATCAAAACTAAGAGAAAGCCATTTAGCCAAAAAAAAGAATTAATATGCAAATTTCATTTTAATAATTTATGTGCGGAGAGCCAAAATCAAACGCATTAATTCAAAAACGTTCAGAAATTAAATAAAAAAAACTTTAGTTTTTTTTTTTTTTAAACTGATTTTGTGCCAAAATACTGTAGTTCTTCAATTACAAGTACTCGAAGTGTCTTTTAATTGTTTACATTGGTATATCTGAATTTTTTTTTTTTCTAATTATAGGCGCAAGGTCTTGAATTATATCCTCAAATGAATCTTTACATTACCTTCTAAAACAACTGAAATGATAAAAACAGCACTGGGGAAGAATACAAAAAAAGACAAAGTGGTGTATATGCTAAAGTTTTCTCGGTTTCTTACATACTATGTTGTAAACTTTTAGAAAAGGATTTTCGACCGATGTATTCAATTCTAATTGCCGCCATTTTTTTATTGTTTCACGCCTTTTTTTAAATCAACAAAAATCTTATTAGTACAAATCACAATTTAGTCAAATCTCTAGAATAGTAACTATTTTCAAGGCAATTGATAATGAAGTTTCCTGACATAGATAATTTTTTCTAAACAAATTGTTGATTTCTCAGTTACTATGTTCTGAGTTTTACTCTTTACTATGTTGTGGAAAATGCTGCAATTCGCAAAATATTTATATGGTTATGAACCTTAAAATTATTTTTCAGAAGAAGTTATGTGCGATGAATGTAGTGTAGAATTTAAAGTAATTTTCGCCCTCTTTTTCTTGCAATTAAGTTTTTACTTTCAGATAAAAATAGAACCGTTTCGGCAATATATTTGAGAAAAGGTGCTGTTAACCTTACGGTGGGTGGACCGATCCTAAACCCTCTTTATGCCTTTTATACGTAGTTGACAGGATAAGAACAACAAATGATTCAATTTTGAATGTCTGTTTTTTTTTTTTTTTTTTTTTTTTTTTTTTTTTTACTAAGGTAATGCCAGAACCTTGCCTCTAGTTTATCATTAGTTTTTTTTTTCCTATGATTGTGACAAAAAACAACATATTGTGAGGGTTCAATTGTTTAAAATTGATTAAAAACTACTTTATGTCTAAATGACGAGAATAGTTTCAATACCATTGCAGCAGTTCTTATAACCATTTCAGGGGTATCACCAATTCCATCTGACGAATCTTGATGTCTATCTAGATGAAATGAGGAAACTGAGTCGCAGCACAAATTTGTCGTCTGCCATTCGATTTATGCTAATAGACGTTCTTGAGCTGAAAGAAAGAGCTTGGGTGCCTATCCGAAATGAAGAATACTGCAGGCAATCGTCGTCACTATCTGGTAAGTACCAGAACGAGAAGTTGAAAAATAACCTCAAGTTTTTTTTTTATCCTCCAAAAATATACAAAAGAAAGACAGTTTGGCATGAAAGGAATGCTACATGTGTTTCCCCACAACGCGCTTTATATTCACTTTTTAATATTGCTTCCTTTTTACAAACTTGTTTCGTTCTTGGTAATCTACCAAAGGAATTGGTGACTCATCAAACAAAAGCTCCAGTCGTTCTTCTTTAAATAAGAAAAATAACATTATATTGAGTTTAAGACGTTGCTTCTTGTTACGTTGCGAAAACTGCAAAACAATAATAATATACAAATCCTTCGATCTGTACAGCTTACAATTTTCCTCTGCCAGTTTTAGAAAAACAAAATTCTGTCTGGTCATTTTAATGGAATCTGTCCGAAGGTGAAGGCCGTCGGAAAGCATGGAATGAAATGCGAGAGTAAAACTCTCCTATACTCAGGTTATACTGGCGATTTGGGTGTCCTGGAAGAAAATATTAGAAAATTCAATGATTGTATAGAAGTTTTGAGGACTCAAAATACAAGAATATGCTTGAAAATTTATGTTAAGAAGATTTAGTCGCTTAGACTGGGAGTGGTGAAAGTGAAGGGATGATGCTGGGTAACAACAAGATCAATAAAGTGGATTGCTTCCTTTACTTTTGTAGTATTATTAGTTAAGGTGTTGGATGCAATGAAAACTTTAAAGTAAAAAAAAGCCAAAAACCAGGGTTTAAATCACACTTGAAAAAAGTTTGGGAGAATAGGAATTTAGCCGCGAACCAAGATCATACTATAGGAAGTTACGGTGATGACAGTGGTCAAGTATTGTTCTGAAACTTGGACGATCGGAAAGACGTAAGCGTAAAAAGGAAAGCGTAAAAACGGATTTTTTAGACGTTTTCCAGGAGAGTTGTCTACGGATTCTTTTGGGGAATCATATGACTGATTGTATGTCAAGTAGTAAGGTATACGAAAAATATGGTTCAAACCCACTTTCTCGGGTCATGGTGAGAGAAAGACTGAGATGGTCAGGAAACATTCTGCGGATCAAAGATGAAAGGTTGCCAAAGATTGCCCTTTTTAGCCAACCATCTAGTATCAAGTGGAATGGAAAACAATTGTGTAAAGCAATTGCATGTGCAATGTGGAAAGCAGTTGCTATGAAAGCAATTGGACATCCCCAAGTGGATTAGGGTCGTCTCCGAACTAGTAGGGGGGAAGGATGCCGTAAAAAGGGATTTAAATGAAATCACATTTTCTGTAAAGGGTATAATTAGACAGGCTTTAAATGAACTGAGGGGGGAGAAGAGCCTGCATAGCTGTGTTAGCCTCAGGTAGTTTGTTTCAGCACATTTTATCGTACATTTTGTCATACACAATTGCTTTCCTTTGTCCTGTTTTGTGCCATCTGAAAGAAGGTTTAATGACTGTTAGTGAGAAGGGTCGACCTTAAATACACTTTTGCTATGTAAAACATTACAGAGATTATATTATTTTTGTTCGGAAGGGATTTTTATCTTCTTAATATGATCAATGTTCGCTGTTTAGTAGTAGTATTAATTTATTATCCAGAAGAAATAACAGAGACAAAATCAATTGGTAGCCCACCAAAAGCGTCGCTTGCGAGGGTGTGCTACTAACAAAAAAGAACAAAAAATAGAAGAGAAAAAAAATAAAAAAAACAAAAAACAAACAAAAATAATGAGTTAATCTATAATAAGCAGAAGGGTGAAACCGTGTACCGAGAAAAAAGCTTACATAAATATTTCATACACAATAAAACAACATAATATCCCGAAGCGAAAAAAACAACAAAAAAACAATAAACAATTATTGCCAATATTAAATCCATCAGTCTCAATCTATTTCAAAGGTATACCTACTAAGCAACCCCGCACGCAGCTCGGGTTTGAATTGATTAATGGGCAATTCTTTGGTACTTGGAACAAGCTTATTCCACAGCTTAGCCCCTCTATAAATGACTGAAAAAGTAGTCCTACTTGAAACTAGGCGATGAACCTCAATATATCCACTTGTTTGAGTTCTGTGACCATAAACATTAGATCTTTCCCGAAAAATTTCTGTAAAACATTCTGGAACGCACCCATAATAGTACTTATATATAAAAACCAGTGTATAAAAAGGTCATAAAAACCAGTGTGGGCTACTAAAGGTCAGCCTGAATTGTATATGATTTGCTTTTGCTTGGGGGGGAGGATTCACCAGGAACTATGAAATTATTCCCCCTTCAGTGATTCGAGTTCTTAGATCCTTGTATTTGAGACCCAGCATAAAATTTGCCGTACCTACTTCTGATTGTTTTTCTTAATCTGTTTCTGTTGGTCGTGGAGTTAGACGAGATGAAGTTTTATCCCCCTATGATTTTAAGTGTCTTCTTAAAGAACCGTCCTATCTCACCAATTATGCTGTTGTTGTTATTAGTGAACTACCAAACTATTTAGAATTAGTTGGAACTTATAGAGCATAGATAAGAGTTAAGAATAAACGAAAGAAAACTAAAAGCTGGTAGCTAATTTCTTCGGAATCCTAATAAAACCATTTAACTTCTCCTATTTGGTGCAAGAGATAGAAATACTTAAATTTAATCAAACCTACATCATTGTAAAGTTTGATTTTTCTTATTTATTAAAAAAGCAGAATTTTCTCTCGAAAGTTCAAAACAGGGCAGCCCTTAAAATGGTGTAGCATGCTTGCTTGGAAAGTATCAAAACCTGCGCAGAAGATGTATCAGTTGGGTATTTTTACAGCTTTGGGAGCTCCTCGCCTTGCTACTTAGCTTGATTGAGAAGTTTGCCGACACAGGAGACATATTGTTTCCTGATTTGAGGTGTGGGGACTCCCCCTATCATAAGCCCCAATTTTCTCACCCCCCCCAGTTTTCCCGTCCCCTATGGGAATTTATTTTCTTCGGGAATCTTGTCATTACTAAGATTAGGTTGAATAATTCAAGCATCTACAGAAACGGATCATTTTTTTAGTGTGTCTTTGCTTTTATGGTACTATAAGGCTCATTTTCACTGTTATTTTCGCTTGATTTCGGAAAACCGGCTCCAAATTTGCCCCCCTCCCTTCAGGATTTTGGTAAAATTACGCCAAAATCCCTGGCGGAGAGTCTTCGTTTATTATCTATAGCTCTTATCTCTTATGGGTGGGATGCGTCTTTTGTTGCTGTTGCTGAAATATTATTTCTTTGTTGTTGTATTTATTTTTCTTTTGTTGCTGACGATATTATATTGAGTCTCTTTCAAGTTGGTCTAGTTAAAAATTTTGATTATCTTTCTAGTAAGCTTAAAAACAAAAGCACACTAGTATATGCTGTAACACTCTACTTCAATCAAACGTCTAGAGTATTAGACCAAGAACACTTGTATTTTTTGTTTTGTGAAAGTACATTAGCTTAAACACTTAGGGAAACATAAGACAAATTATAAAACCGATGAAATATAATCAGTGCTTACCTTCCAGCCATAGTGCTCTTCTTTTTGTAAGTGCCTCATTTGTTGTTTAGCATTTTGAAGATCCATGGTTTAAAGGCCTTATCATTATCTACTTATAGTTCAGAGATGCAAAATATTCCTTTGTACCCGAGTTCATGAATGTATAAACATAATTTATGAAATTTCTACAAATTTATTTCAAATCATAACATTCGGAAACAAAATGAGACAAATTAAACAACCTGGGCTCAAAACATTCTTCCTCATAGAAAATTGTCTATTTCCCGGGAAAATTCCCCCGGGAAAATTGTCTATTTCCCGATAACAAATGCTAAATATAAACAATGAGAAAATTGTAAAACTAACAGCACTTTCCCCTAGGATTGTGGGAAGTTACGCCTTCTTCAGAGGCATAATTATTGGACCTTTCAACTATGCTGAATAATGTGGTTTTAAGAGCTTTGAACCTCTACAGTCCCGTTTTCTGATCCGCAGAACTCGCTCAAATTACCATCTATTAGAGTCTCGATTACTATTGAGCTCACTCGCTTCTTACTTATAGTTTGTTACCATGAAATGCTAGAACTTTGTTTGCTAAATGCCTCTTTACTTAAAATAGTTCTGTGGCAAATTGGAGCTACGTTTTTGGTCAGTTTTAAGAGCATTATTCATGCTAGGACAGTGTAGCATTTTTGAGTCCAGTTGAAACATGTGCTATTTCGGATTTTTTTTTTTTTAAGCTCTTTGTTCCTTTACGTGCCCAAAAAAGAAATGAATACACTTACAGGCGTCTTCTCTTCTCTTATATATTTGCTTGCTTGTTGAAAAATGAAAGTTCAAATTGGTATAAATCCTTTTAATGGACAATGATAGTTTCCGAAACAATACTAGATATTTCTGTCACATATAACTATATGCGACCGATATAACTAGCATTCTTTGTGTCTAGTAAAAAGATTTATCCCTATTTGAACTTTTATTTGTCATTATGGAAAGGCAGTGTGGCTTTGAAATAATTTACTTGGCTGTTCAGCGCTAGTAGAAAATTTATGTCAAGTCCAGGGAAGAATTTCTTGAAATGCTTTTTGTGTCAAACAATTCGTGGTAAAGAACTCTAAAAAACGGAATTTTGATACCCATAGTTACAACAAAAGAATTGCGTTTTAATGCTGATTTTAGATATATAAGTTTCGTTGTTTAGTCTTACCCATCAAAAGTTAAGAGCCTGAGAAAAGTTGACTTATTTTAGAAAATAGGGTAAAACACCCCCTAAATGTCATAGAATCTTAACGATCACACCATCAGATTCAGCGTTTCAGAGAACCCTACTGTAGAAGTTTCAAGCTCCTGCCGACAAAAATGTGGGATTGGCGATTGTCTTTCAGGAATCTTTCTCAAAGAATTAGGACAAAAAGTCAAAACTTTAGCGTAAAGAGCAAGGTCTTGTGGAAGGGAGAACTGCCTTTACACACTTCGTAATTTTTATTCGTTTTAAGTTTTGATGTTTCTCCTTACTTTCAGTTGAAAAATCTTATTTTTTTTTTTTCAATTTAATTTCTGATCATTTTAGAATTATACCCAGAAATACGGCTCCCTCTCCATGGAAAATTCCGGTACTTGTGTATTATAAGCCACTCACTCAAGTTTAAAATGTTTAAAACTCGAGAACAAACTGGTTCCTTCGTTAGTTTCTTTGTTACTTTAGCAACAAATCTGGGCTATATATTTGCACATTAGGGGGGGTATAAAGTATAGTGGGTCTGTATGCAAAATGCGTTATGTACAATTATTCTGCATACTATGAAGTAATTATTGTCTTCTGACTTTAAACTGTCTAAATACTTTGTTCCTCTTCCCCTCTTATATAGCCCAAACCATGTATTTCCCATCTACTCTGTCATTTGTCTTTGTCTTTTCTCGTGCTAAGCTGAGAGAAACTAACGAAGAAACCGGTTTGTTCTTGAGTTTTACGCAGCGTAAACTTGAGTAAGTGGCACATAATAGACAAGTACCGAAGTTCCTTCCCCCACGGAAAAGAAAAAACAAAACTTAAATCGGATTCTCAAATTTGGACAGTCTTTTTTCCACGGGGGGGGGGGGGGGGGTATTAGGGGGTATTTTCCACTTGAGGGGGGGGGGGGTCCAGAGGAGCACAAAATCTAGAGAGTAAATAAAAAAAATAGACTGCCAAAATGGTAACTTTTCCTTACGAAATGATCAAAGAGAAAATTGAACCAGCAAGCCGGATGACTACAAGTGTAAGGCCTTCAAAGGACTAAAGAACAAGTGTCAAAACTACACTATAAAACTAATAAAGCGACATGTACGAAGTGCATCGCTTTCATCACTTTTTGTGACGAAATTTACTTTTTATTTCTCAGGTTAGAAAGACCTACACATAAACAATTTCTTATACGCCTTTACATTTCCATTTTCAATTAAATGAAATAGATATTCGGTCGCTTTTAAAATTTTGTTTCATTTTATTGTCATTGAAAACCTTTTTTTTGTACAAGGGTAAATAATTAAAAAGACGAAATTTTCTGCTCTTATTTTAGAACTATCTGTTGAACTTTACGACAAAGCGTCGACGACCTGAACTGCTTCTTATAAAAAGAATGAAAATTAGGGCTTAGAATCCTAGTTTTTGAAGCCTGAACCCCCCCCCCCAACACACACAATAATTTTGCATCTCCGTCAAGATTATATAGAGCTATGCATATCCCGGTAAAATATTTTGTAAAACAATGCATTAAAACATGAGAAAAAAAGAAAAAACTACATGGCATAAATCGTTAATATCAAACACAGTGTTATTTGCTAGGGGTCTACAATCCCCTACCCTTCTTCTTGCGACAAATAATGTTTTATTTTATGCATTCATCCCATACTATCAAGCATTTCTACTAGTGACCAAGTGGGATAGATGTTGAAGAGTCGTTAGTTCTGAAACTTCAAATGCCCACCCTTTCATTTTTTAACTTCCTGTCAAAAGTTTATAGAGACGTATCCTGGTAAAATATTATGCAAAATAATGTATTAAAACATATAAAGAAAAAGTAAAAAAAAAAACTAAATGGCATAAATCGTGATTAAGTATTTCATTTGCCCGTACGTTTTGTTTGTTTCGTTTTTTGTTGTTGTTTTTTGCAGAAATTTCACTAAGTACAGGGGCGAATCTATAGCGAAATCTTGGGGGGAGGGATTTTGACAATTTTGCCAATAATTGACCAAACTGGAGCCAGAAAAAATATGGAGGGTCCCCCGACCCATCCCCGAAACCACCACTGACTAAGTAGAAGGTCATAGATCAAAGTCTTTTTGTAGGTTTACGCTACAGAATGAAATGAATTATAGTCGTATGCCTAGAAACTGCGCTATTTGTTAAGGGGCTACAATCTCCTACCCTTCCCCTTACGACAAAAAAATGTAACGTCCTTGATTTATCCTACATTTTCAAATATTTTTCTATTAGGTTCCAAGTGCGATAAAAATTGAAGGGTCATAAGTTGGACGGTTCTTCATAAGGCAAATTCAGCGTGTTTTAGTTTGAAAGTTTCGGTTTGAATAGAATTAAAAAAGAAAGAAAACTATTAAATAAACTTAAATACAAAATACGTATTTGCCTTCTCGTCCTTTGCCCGTGTTACTTTGTTTATTAGTCTAATTATTAATTATTATTATTAATTATTAATTATTAATTCCTCGTAGCTCTTTAGAAAATATGGCACGTTAACCATCCAGTGAGAATTTCTCAAAATTTCCGATTATAAATTGTGACCTGTACTTTAAGTTGATTAAATGTTTTGGAAGTCGTGGTCTTCCCAGCTTTTTGTGTTTTGCATTAATTTTTCCCGTGGGGACCCTGGCCCCCTAAGACTTTTTCTGGTGCCCTCTCTCCCTTTTTTCTTTTTCTCTCCTTTTTAAGAATAAATTTGTCAATTTTTTCAATTATTGGCACGTTTGTCACATTGCCCCCTCCCCCAAGATTTCGCTCAATGGCACCCTTGTCGCGTTGGCCCTCCCCCTAAGATTTTGCTCTAGATTCGCCCCTGGTTAGATCAGGGGAACATACAGAAACCAAAATCGTTGACTTTATCCGTCTGTTGTCGCCGGAGAAGCTGAAAATATTTAACACGAAAAAACTAGCCGGGAAGTTTTCAATGCCGTTCCCCCTAAACACAGTACAATTATTATCGAGCCATACATATACATTACTTCTCATAATGAGCCCCTATGTTTATTCATTATCAAAATAAGAAAGCATTTTGCAACAGGGTCTAGTAACTCAAAATTCCAATAGATTGTAACAGAAAAAGATAAAAGCAAGAAATAGTTTTGTCGTGTATCAAAGCTCTTTATTTGAAACGTTGAATCCAAAGATTGAACTCATTGGAACAATAAAGTACCGAGAGATTATAACGAAGGGCAGATGGCCTGAAGAGCTGAATTTTTTTTCTTGACTTCATGAAATTGATTTTACGTTCACCTAATATTTCCTTGTTGATTTATACCTGTGTTTTTTGTTTCTTGGCTATAGGTAACCAGGAGGTGAAAGCTCCGACTCAATCTTTAGAATTAGAGAGATATGAGCTTGAAGGGACTATCGATGAAAGTTGCCATAAAGTTTCTCAGCTTGGAGAATCCGTGCTGAATCAAGAAGAGGCTCTCAATCTGTCTAGAAATAAGAGCATTGCAGCTAAGAGTGGGATCGTTGCAACTGAACCCGTCGTGTTAGACCGTTATTCCCGAGTTAGCATTTCTAACCAGACAAATGTCAAGGTAATTCATGTGCTCTAGTTAATTTAAATGGCATCTTGGCTTCATAAGTAACAGTAGGATAATTATTAAACTTCAAGTGCTGAGAATGTTTTTTTCTTTGGTAACCGTCTGGTTACTACTGTCTTATGCAGCTGCGGCATAAATTCTTTTTACTTAACCTACATTTTTTATCACCCACAGACAGTTATTGAATTCGTAATGTCTTTCTTGTTTTTTTTTTAACTTTGTTTTGGGGTGGGGGGATTTTAAACGTCCTATCATAATTTTTGTAATTTATAGATAACCTTCATTGGTGTCAAGTCACAATTTTTTTGTTGGTATGTGTGGTGGGGGGGGGGTAAGGGTTTGTAATTTTTCAATCAAAATGACAAAAAAGGTATTTTTTTTATGAAAATATGGTATGAAACAAGAGATTTCTCAAATCTAGGGGGGATTAGGGAAAATCTATATTGAGTCCGAAATCTGGAGAGAAAAATTACAGGAGATTCTAGAGCCCAGTTCCTCCATGTGGAAGGGACACTAAAACGATTTGATGATAGATGTAAAGGATGCTTACCATTACCTTACGACGATATTAAGTCCCTTGTGAAATCAAAACCCTCACTTAACACGATAGGGAAGAACTTGCTTAAAAGCTACCTTTTTATAAGGTAATGTTACTAAACTATAACTGACAGCCTCTTATTGGCATAATAAAACCAATACTCCCCCGCTCTCTGGGAATATCTCCTTCCAAGCGAAGCTCTCAGCTTTGTAAAACATGTTCTGTAGACCAAAGGGTAAGAAAACAAGAGCCAAGAGCTCATATGGCACTTGTGGCGAGGTCGGTACCTAAAATTAGGCTAATTACCATCGTCCATGCATGTCAAGAAGCACCACACTCGCCAAAGCACTATAAATCCCTCCAACTCCCCCAAAGAGATTGGATCCGGCCCGGTTATATCAATCACGTATCTAGAACTTATGCTTATTCTTCCCATCGAGTTTCATCCCGATGTCTCTATTCTATGCGTTCTCCAAGATGTTCGTTTCCCCCCTTCATTCCCTCAATGTCCCCGGATCCGATCTGAATTGAAAATGTAGTATCTGAGACATGAGATCTTTCTATATATCAAGGCTCATTTAGATCTGATCACCCATTCAAGATAAACATGCCTCAATTTTCACGATTTCCCTCTCTCCATCCCCCCCCCAGATGGACAAATTGGGGAAACGACTGTTATCAAGTCAATTTGTATAGGTTCCTGACATGCCTACCAATTTCCATTGTACTAGTATGTCCAGAAGCACCGAACGTGCCAAAGCACTGGAAATTCCCCTCAACTCCCCCAAAGAGAGCGGATCCGGTCCAATTATGTCAATCACGTATCTAGGACTTGTGCTTATTCTTCCCACCAAGTTCCATCCCAATTTCTCCACTCTAAGCATTTTCCAAGTTTTCTGGTTCCCCCTCCAACTCCCTCCAATGTTACCAGATCCGGTCGGGATTTAGAATAAGAGCTCTGAGACACGAGATCCTTCTAAGTATAAACTTTCATTTAGATCTGATCACCCTTTCGTAAGTTAAAAATACCTCATGTCTTTTAATTTTTTCGAATTAAACGTCCCTCCCATCTCCTACGGGGAGGAGAAGGAGCCATAAAAGGGGACGTGCAAGTGTCATAAAGATCCTTTTCGAAAAACATGTAAAAAGAAACTCACTGTTAGTTTTTAGACCACAGTTGACAAGAGATCTTATAACTAAAAGACACATAAGCTAAATTAAATAAAGCTGCCTCTTTTGTGAGCCAAAGAGGTGCGGCCCTATCACAGAAAACTAGAAGTGGATGAGATGGTGTCACTCGAGCACGGACATCTAGAGAGTAAATTGAAAAGAAACCAAATTAGACTCCCAAAATGGTAACTTTTACTTACGAAATGATCAAAGAGAAAATTGAACCAGCAAGCCGATACTTATATTCCAACAAATTCAAGGATTCATAGATTAATGTAATTAAAGAGTAACGACAAGACGGAAAATCGAATTTATAAGAGAGCGGTGCGGAAATAGATCTGATAATAAAATGAATATCATCTTTGATATTTATGACTTACCATTATGAAACGGAATATTAAAATGTGATTGAGTTAATAGAAGAAGAACGCAACTGTATTAATAGAAATTATCATCTGGAGGTAAAGCTGAGGAGGACAAAAAGTAGTCACAGCACAATTTTGAGCATGTTTTAGGGATTTACTATTATTTATTAATATGATCCCAAATACAGTAACAAAAAAAAAATAAAGCATCCCAAAAGCGTAATAAAGTTTGGAGAAAAATTGCTCTGGAGATGTCATTAGAGAAAAGGGATATGGGAGGGGCTCTTGTTTCCCTCCAATCTTTTTGGCCAAACATAAGAGAGGAAAGAATTAACTTTACATAAAATACCAGATCGCCTTAAAATGATAGAATAGGTTGCCCTCTAATAGCTTTTGGGTCTTGAAAAGACATTAGAACTTCTGATTTCCTAACAAACGAGTCCAATCCGAAGTTTATACGACTTCCCACTCCATAAATGAAACTCAGTACTATCTGTAAGTAAAAGTAGTTCTGATTTGATGTCATTGGAGAAAAAAAGGATACGGGAGGAGCTCTTGTTTTCCTCCAATCTTTTTGCCCAAACCTAAGAGAGGAAATAATTAACTGTACATAACATACCAGATTCCCGTAAAATGATAGAACAGGTTTTGTTAACTTTTGATATAAACAGAAAGAATAAAAAAGAATCAGTACAACTACCCAAACTTTTGACTAATTAACATAGAGAATAATTCTATTTTTTTTTTAATCAACATATTATTTGATGTGGCTACTGACGTGCAATAAGATTATTTAAAAGGAATCATAACACTTTCTATCATATTTGAAATATAGTTATTTGAGGAACATCAGTCAGTCACCTAGCGGGAATGATTTTTGGCAGTAGCGGTAGAGTCAAGGTGCTGCTAGCTCTAAAAAAGATAGATTCCTGAGCAAACAGATCAAAATGAGCACCAGCATCAAGGTCATCGTCAGTAACATCAATATAAGAAAGAAAAGGGCTGAGGACAGATCTTCTTGGAGCCCCTTTATTTCTCATTTACGAAAGTCGAAAATTTTGCTTTTCAAACATCGGACTTTGGACACGGTTATTAAGAACACAAATTAGCCAGTCGAAAGCAATGGCGTGCTCTTTGACGGAGATCAATTTCCTAATCAGGATTCAATATTCCATCATCTCAAATGCATTAAATTTCAAAATTTGTATTGCTGATATTTTAAATAGTCTTCCAGCAACTTACCTTTTAGGTAGTTCAAATGTCTCATATCTTGCTTATGCAGACGATATTCTTCTCATTAGTAGAACTAAATCTGGGCTTTCGGCTTCTGTTCGTTCTATCTCTACTGCTTTCTCGAATGTAGGTCTAACCCTTAACCCTGATAAATGTGAATTCCTTCATTTTGGTCCTTCTCCTAACCAATCTTCTAGACTTAATTGTTCTGAATTTAGCGTTCCGTGCGTGACTTCTTTAAGGTGGTTGGGCATTACCCTTACTAACAATTTAGTCTCTTTTCGTAATAAAATTGTTTCTGATGCTAAGGTTAAACTTCAAGTGGGTTATTATAAAATTGTTGCGAACAGGGGGAAATACAACCGCAAAGCCCTTTCACAAATTTATTCTTGCTTTTGTGATTACTTGGTTTTATATCTTTCTGGATTGTATCCTGTTTAAAAAAAAAAAAAAGATTTAAAGGCTCTCGAGTCATCTTATTTTCTTTTCCTCCGTTTTTTGTTGTATCTTCCTCCCTGGTACAAGAACAGTGATATGGTAACAAATTT
This sequence comes from Artemia franciscana, assembly GCF_032884065.1. Classification (NCBI taxonomy): domain Eukaryota; kingdom Metazoa; phylum Arthropoda; class Branchiopoda; order Anostraca; family Artemiidae; genus Artemia; species Artemia franciscana. The sequence goes on along the minus strand of NC_088869.1, from coordinate 58,110,123 downwards.
CGGGGCTCCAGATTTATTAAATAAACTTAAATTGCTACACCAGAAACTATCCGACTCGACACATTTTACTATTAACCCTTCCCATGATCTTCTAAAATGTTTTCTACAGTAATTTAATGTGTTATCAGAAGTTTTTTTTTTGTTTTTTTTTTTTTGTCTTTTTTTGTTTTTTTTTCTGTGTGTTTGTTTTTATACTCCGCTGTTTCAAGTGGGTAACAAATAAATTATTATTATTCGGCTATTCCAAGTTGAGAGCGTTGACGGACAGCCTTTCATAATGAAACTAAGTACTATCTGTAAGTGCAGGCAGTTTCGATTTTATGTCATTGAAGCTAAAAGGATACGAGAGGGACTCTTGTATCCCTCCAATATTTTTGGTCAGTTAAAAAGAGCGCTAGAACTACTCTCCGTTCAAATTAATCCTCTCCCAATCTTATTGGACTATTGGTTCGATACAATCACCCTTAGTAGAATAAAAAACAAATAAACAGAAATCCAAAATGCTTCTTCTAGTAAAAATATAAAATTCCACGTTTTTATAGATGAGGGACTTGAAATCTCTCTAGTTGGGTTCTTTGACAGAGTGAATTTGAGGATGTGATTTTGATTGAAATTGCTTGACTTTTTGGTAGTGTTTGTAAAATCAGGCAAATTTTCTGAGGCTTGTAGTTTTTGATGTGTAACATTAGACTTAATTTATTTCATATATTTGGAATCAGTACAAAAAGACAATTTTTCTATATATATTATTTGTTATCAAAATCCGTCTTTTTAGATTTTCTATCACTCTTAGGCTGAATTTCTACGTTTTTGCAGTTCGTTGCCATATGTTCGATACCATAATCTTCCCATTTCTTCAAAAAACAACAACCATCGCTATCTAACAAAAAAAATTGGAATAGTATCTGAAAAAGGGGAGACTAAATAAGTGCACTTAAGTAAAAAAAAAGAAGAAGAAAATAGCTTTTTAAGAAAAATTAATAAGTTCACGGGAATTGACAGAGCAGCTTGCTGTCATATTAAAAAAATAAGCTGTAATTCCTATTTGATGACCAGGATATAAAAAGAAAAAGTGGTACTAGCTAGAAAAGACAGCGATTGTCTTCTTAGAGGCTTGGGTGGTGGTGGAAAAATTAGAGACTTCAAAAAAATTGAAATTATAGCTTCTGTAAACACTGATTAGTTTCATTTTAGAATTTCAGAAAATGGCAGAAAATTTAAATGCTTGTATTTTGGAAAGTAGTTCTTATATTCTTCACTAATAAATAGAAGAATAATAAATAGAATAATAATAAATATAATAAATAGAATAATAATAATAAATAGAAGAATAATAAATATAGAAGAATAATAAATAGAAGAATGTAAGCAGTATTGCTATTCATTTTTCGCTTAACGGAAATTACTCTTAAGAATGTTTTGGTGTACCTTATAACGGAATAAATGTACCTTAAAACGGAATATTTACCTTAAAACAAAATAAAGGTCTAGGGTATAGTAATGAAAAAAAGCTAGCAATAACGAAGTATTTTAGGCAAGGGGATGGAAACATATATCCATTTTCAAATAGAATTGGGGAATAGTGACATACAATAGAATAAATAGCATTGACAGATTGACTGTTTTACCAAAGACAAAAACACGCAGAGATAATTTTGAAGAATTCTTAAATTTTACAAAAGAGATATTATGTTAAATACAATTTGGATGAAAAACAAGTAGAATTAAAGCCAATTTAATGATCATAGTTTAGCATCAACATCTCTTCCTGGGTTAATTTCATATTCTTATTTGATTTGTATATAAAGTATCACTGTTATGGTTATAAATTAAAGACATACTTAAACTCGCTTTACCGTTGACGATTTTAGTCATGATTTTGTCATATTTTGTGAAATAGACAATACAGAACAGGTATGATATCTGTTGGACCTTTTTTGGTTAATTGTATGTGACAACGCTGATCTTAGTTTTTCAATCATTTCACAAATATCTGTCACGTACTGAAGTCGTCAATTAAATGCTGGTCTTTTGGTGCATGCGAAGCAGCGAAGGGGTACTGCTTCTCATTGGCTTGCGAAAAATAGATACTGTTAGACAACAGTTCGTTTATTTTAAGGGGGTGATTACTTCTGAATTATGGTATTCTCCATTAAGGGCAATCGTGTGGTTTCTCTGTTGAAGGTAAGGAGGACTATGTTTCGAGTGTTAACACTGACTTTTATTCATTTTTTCACAGTCTTTTCTTTTTATGTTGCTTTTCCTTATTAAGGGCCTACTGGCGTGTCCACACGTCCCATGAGTTACAAAACTTCTCCCAGTAATGGGTTAAATTGCATGGCGATGAAGAACACCATCGTGGGAAGATCCTCTATGGGAGGACAACTGCGACAGGGCGTAATATCAAGATCTATCGACAACGACCTCTTTAAAGGACTGCCTCGACCCTTTCAGGGTACATGCAAGACTGGGGATAGTATATGCCCCTGCTGAACCGACTGACGGAGATACTAGTGACTCAGATGAATTTTACTTACAGTTACAAGAGCAAATAGACAGGGTACCAGGTAGAAATATGTTGTTTTTGCTAGGCGATTTTAACGCCCAGGTTGGTAGAAATAGGGATAGATGGTATCCTTGCCTAGGTAAATTTGGTGCAGGAAAAGAAAACAGTAGCGGTAATGGCTACAGACTTCTGCAATTTTGTAGGTATAACAAGCTAATTATAACCAATGCGCCAATACGGTGTTTGGTCACAAAATGGCCCATATTGACAAGGTTTTAACGTGATGGTAAGACAGCAAACCTTATCGATTATGTTATTGTAAACCGAAAAGTAGCAGGATCATTACAAGATACTAGGGTGTTTAGGAGTGCTTTTATTGATGTTTAAAGTAAAGATCACCGTCTAGTAGTGTCTAAGGTTAATTTAAAGCTGAAATTTTGGATGGGTAACTACCTCCCGGAAAGTGATGTTGGTAGACTCCAGGATCAAATTTTTAGAGAAATCTTCCTGGAACAGTTGAATACTAAACTTGAGAGTTTAAAATTTGACAATGTGGAAGATGGATGGAATAATTTTACAAAGCAATTTGTGAAGTTGCTGATGGTAACTTAGGGAAGAGTATTAAGACTGCAACTAGGAATACTAGCGAAAAAGCTTTATGTTTAATAGAGAGTAGAAGTAAACAAGAATTATCTGAGTGATAGATTATGTGAAAACAAAAGCAATGTAAAGAAAGTGGAGAAAGCACTAAAATATGAACTAAGGAGATGTGAAGTGGAGGCCATAGATACAATTGCTGAGGATCTGAAGATGCAGCTAGAGGGCATAATAGTAAAATATTATACTGGTATGTTAATAAATTGAAAGGGAGTAGTCGATCCGGACTTCTCCCAGTTGAAGATAGGAATGGGCCCACAATTAATGATAAGGAAAGAGTTAAAGAAAGATGGGTGGAACATTTTGAGAATTTGCTAAACCGAAATACAGTTGCAGGAAAAGATATAGATGAAAAAGAACAAGTTTTTGATATCTTAGATGTGAAGGAAGATTTGTTTTATGAGGAAGAATTAGCGATAGTACCAAAAGGAATATAAAATAATAAGGTACCAGGTGCTGATAGTGTGATAAATCTGTTTCTTAAATGTGGTGGCTCTGAGGTTAGAAATAAGCTACTGAAAATTATGAATATGGTTTTTGAAAAAGGGTGAGTAGCTAATGATTTTTGGAAAACCTAATTAAACCACTGTATAAGAAAGGTGACAAGAGTGAGTGTCGTAATAATCAAGGCATTAGTCTGGTCTCTGTAGGTAGCAAATTACTTAGTAATATGATACTTTTTAGACTGAGAGATTCTGTAGACAAAGTTTTAAGGGAAGCACATGCGGTTTTAGAAAAGGTAGAGGATGTGTCGACCAAATTTTCACTCTTAGGTTAATAATTCAGAAGTCCCATCGTTGTCAAACACTTTTGGTCTTCAGTTTTATCGATAATGAGCAAGCTTTCGATTCTGTTGATAGAAAAGCGTTAGCAAAGGTCTTATCCTTATATGGTATACCGGGCACATACATTAAAGTGATTTGTGCTGTGTACGAGAATAATACTGCTGTGGTTAAGGTAGGAAATGAGGTTAGCAACTGGTTTTGTATTAAATCAGAAGTTAAGCAGGGTTGTATTCTATCCCCTTTATTAGGTTCATTTTGATGAACTTTGTCTTAAGGAGCACAGGAAAGGCAATTTGAAACCACGACATCAAATGGGGAGGAAAAACACTCCTGGACTTAGATTATGCTGATGATTTAAGCATATTAGATGAAAGTTGTAGCGAAATGAATGAGCTATTAGATAAAAGTGTGAACAAAATGAATGAATTTTTAGAGGTTTTGCGAGTTCAGGGTGCTAAAATATGTTTGAAAATTAATGTTAAGAAGACTAAGTCACTAAGGCAAGGAATAAGGGAAGAGGAAAATGTGACGTTGGGTAACAGAAAGATTGATCAGGTAGGCCGCTTCACTTACCTTGATAGTATTATAAGTAAAGACGGTGGGAGCAGTGAAGATGTTAAAAGTAGAATAGCTAAGGCTCAGGGTGTTTTTTCACAGTTAAAAAAAGTTTGGAAGAATAGGAAGATAAGTCTGCAAACCAAGATTAGAATACTGGAAGCTACAGCGATGACAGTGGTCATTTATGGCTCCGAGACATGGGCGCTACCAAAAGCGGACGAAAATTTACTAGATGTTTTCCAGAGAAATTGCCTACGGATTGTTCTGGGTACCCAGCTGACTGACCGTATTTCAAACAGTACGTTGTACGAAAAACGTGGTTCAGTTCCGCTTTCTAGGGTTATAAAGAACGAAAGGTTGAGATGGCTATGCCACTTTCTGCGGATGAAGGATGACAGATTGCCGAAGGTTGTCCTTTTTGACCAACCGTCTGGGGCTACACGGAAAGCAGGTTGTCCTCGTCAGAGTTAGAAGGATGTCACAAATAAAGGTTTAAAGGAAATGGGAACTTCCTGAGAGGGTGTAAAGAGGGAGACCTTGAATAGATTAGGTTGGAGTAGGAGCGTGCGTAGCTGTGTTGGCCTCAGGCGGCTTGGTGCTGCTGTGAGTTATTAGTAGTTAGTAGTAGTAGTTTTCTTATTAAGAGCCGACCCTTAACTTGCTTTAGCTTATCCAAATATTGTTTCGTATCTTTAGTGTGTTTATGTAGTGGAATGTTTATATTTTTATATATTCCCTTCAAAATTTTCGTCATTAATTTACATTATTTACAGAATTTGAAGACAAACATCGTACTCCAACTGAATAAGCTTATCTGTGATAGTCCGAAAAAAATCGATGTTTCAAATTTCACAGGGTGGTTGTTTCACTCGAATTTCATAGAAATTGATGCCGAAAAAAAAATTGATGTTTTGGTTCACGTTATGTATGTCAAGGTAAGTGTTCCTCAATAATCACCCTAAGAAAGTGTTTCCCAAAAAAGATGATCTTTCAAAGAAAATATAGCCGCATTTTGCACAAGATGAAATAAGGATACCTTCACGTTCGCTTTCACTTCCACAGTCCCAAGGCAATGGCTCTAAATCGTTTAATTAAATAAAAAAATTAAATTAACTGAAAGTAAGAAGCAATATTAAAATTCAAAACGAGAAGTTTGTGTTTTAGGAGTCGTTCTTATAGAACTGGGACAAAAAGTCAAACTCAAGTGTAAAGAGCTAGGTATTGAGGAGTGGGCAACCTCCCTCATACAGTGAATAATTTATTTTCATTCAAGCACTATTGTTATTGTTTAATTTCGGTCGAAAAAACATTTCTTTCTTAAACTTTTGATCGTTTTTCAAATAATGCTGGGAATTCCGTCTCCCCTCCAGGGAAAATCTTTCTCTCGACAGAAAATTCCTCCAAGTAAAGTTCATCCCGGCTCATATACCCACATTGAAAATTCCCCAAATTGAAAATACCCCTCGGAAAAGTTTTTTTGGGTGATTCTGCTTGAAAAATTCTCCTTGGCATACTTTCCTTTGAAAAAGACTTTAATTTTTAATTGTTTGTCAAATCATGACGGAAATAATCCCTCTCCCTCCCTCCGTGGGAAATTCCCACATAAAGAATTTCTTCCATTGGGGATTCCCAAATGGAGAATTATACTTGTGGAAAATTCGACCCCTCTCCATAGAAAAATCCTCAAGACAATCACATCCTCGCTGAAAATTTCTTGGAACATGTGGGGGCTAACAATTAATGTTCCTTTTAATTATTTTCTGACTGGTATTTGTTTAAGTTTGCTTTGACGAGTTTTGATATTTTTTACTTTTTATGGGACTTGGTATTAACCAAGTGACATATAGCAATCGCAAATTCTGTCGGTCCCGGTTTTACTACTTTAGGCACTTCCAGGTAAGCTAGGACAATGACATTTGGCAAGCATATCAGGGACCGGACCAGATTAAATTAGAAATTGTGGTTTTCCAGATTTGACCATCTGGGGGGGGGGGGAGTGGGGGCCGGTTAATTCGGAAAAAATGAAGTATTTTTAACGTATGAGCGGGTGATGGGATCTTAATGAAATTTGATGTTTGGAATGATATTGTGTCTCAGAGCTCTTATTTTAAATCCCGACGTGATCTGATGACATTGGGGGAGTTGGAGGGGGGAAACCTAAAATCTTGGAAAACACTTAGAGTGGAGGGATCGGGGTGAAACTTGATGGGAAAAATAAGCACAAGTCCCAGATACATGATTGACATAATGGGAACGGATCCGCTCTCTTTGGGGTAGTTGGGGGGGTTAATTCTGAAAAATTAGAAAAAATGAGGTATTTTTAACTTACGATCGGGTGATCAGATCTCAATGAAATTTGATATTTAGAAGGATATCGTATCTCAAAGCTCTTATTTTAAATCCTGACCGGATCTGGTGACATTGGGGAAGTTTGGGGTGGGGGGAACCTAAAATCATGGAAAACGCTTAGATTGGAGGGATCGGGATGAAACTTGGTGGGAAAAATAAGCAGAAGTCTTACATACGTGATTTACATAATTGGAATGGATCCGCTTTTTGGGGGGGGGGGCTAATTCTGAAAAATAAGAAAAATTACGTATTTTTAACTTATGAAGGAGTGATCGGATCTTCATGAAACTTCATATTTAGAAGAACCTCGTAACTCAGATCTCTTATTTTCAATCTCAACCGGATCAAGCGTACTTGGGGGGGGGGGCAGTTGGGGGGACCGGAAATCATAGAAAATACTTAAAGCGGTGAGATCAGGGTGAAACTGGATGGGAAGAATAGAAACCTTCTAAGATACGTGACTGGCATAACCGGACCGGATCTGCTCTCTTTGGTGGAATTGGGGGGGGGGTAATTTTGAAAATTGAGATATTTGTAACTTACGAAAGGGTGACCAGATCTTAATGAAATTTGATATTTAGAAGGATCTTGTGCTTTAAAGTTCTAATTTTAAATTCCGACCAGATCCTGTGACATTGGGGGGAGTTGGAGGGGGAAACCGGAATTCTTGGAAAACGTAAAAATTGGGGTATTTTTATCTTACGAATAGATGATCGGATCTTAGTGAAATTTGATTTTTAGCAGGAATTTATGTCTCAGAGCTCTTATTTCAAATCCCGGCCAGATCTTTTGACATTGGGGGGAGTTGGAGGGGGAAATCTTGGAAAAAACTTGGAGTGGAGGAATCGGGATGAAGCTTGGTGGATAGAATAAACAAATGTCCTTGATACATGATTGACAGAATCGTACTGGATTCGCTCTCTTTGGAGGAGTTGGGGGGAGGGGCTCAGTGATTTGGCGAGTTTGGTGCTTCTGGACGTGCTAGCACGATGAAAATTCGTAGGCGTGTCAGGGAGCTGCTCAATTTGACTTGATAAAGTCGTTTTCGCAGATTCGACCATCTGGGGGGCTAAAGGGAGAGGAAAAATTATAAAAAATTAGGTATTTATAACTTACGAGTGTGTGATCGGATCTTAATGAATTTTGATATTTAGAAGGACATCGTGACTCAGTCTCTTATTTTAAATCCTGACCGGCATTAAGCCTCTTATATTCCTTTTTAAATCAATCTATTGATTCATAGAATTTTGTTAGAGCTCATACCATATGATCTCTTGGCTCTTCTCGCCTCGTCATAAGTGCCATATGAGCACTTAGCTCTTGTTAATTGACTTATTACAGTTTAGTTATTGACTCATAAATGATTATTCATTACGATTTAACTTTTTCCCTGTTATTTTTTGCAGTTTTACAATTTTTAGTGCAACCATGTGATTTTTTGACTCTGAAGTCCGAATTCAGCCCTTTGTGGGCTTGTGATAGAGATTTTTCTTGAAATAAATATCTTATCTTATCCATGTACTTGCGGAAACTCATATGTGGGACTTGCTAACGAGGATTTGTAAATGAGACTGCTACAACATCAAGATTCTATTTCGTCAGCTTTAAAGCAAAATTCCAAACATGAAGATTTCACATCAGCCTTAGTTCATCAATTCTTAGTTCAAATAAAACCAACAAACCGGAACCTGGAAAGTCAAGGAGATTTGCTTCTGGTAGTACATTGAAAAAAGAATGATATTAAACAACATGTAATTACATTATTTTGTATAAATGTTACCGTGAATATCCGAAATCTCGTTAATGTTGACAATCACTGTTGAATGTTCCAAATTCCCTTTTCTCTGCTTTGGTTCAATTAGCTTTGTGAGTCAGCTTTTTTAGTCTTATGGAAGCTATGGTGGTAAAAGTTAAAGTTAGGTTAGGTTTAATTATGTTAGTTTAAGTTAGGTTAGGTTAAATTTGGCTCTGCAATATCAGAAATGGATTAAAAACCTAAGTTAAGCTAACATCACCTAACCAAACCTACTCTGTTCTAACCTAATGTGTCATCATTAAACCTTGCATTAAAATTGAAGATGCTGACTGGCAACAGTGACTAAATCCAAGGAGAAAAAAGGGTATTTCAGACACTCACTGGTGAATGTCGATATTCACCAATTTGTGGAAATTCACGGCAACATTTTATATCATTGATCTGAATTATCTTATTTTATTATCTCTGCCGATGACGTTCACTGCACGTGCGACCAAAATATACAGTATTTTTGTTAATAATAACTGTCTTATGAATGGATGTATCCCTATTCGTACTTTTATTTGTCGTCTTGGAAAGGTAGTGTGGTCTTCAAAATTAACTACGTTAAACCATCGGTTATGATGAACCATGTTTCGCTTTTTGCTAGGTTATATCTATTGCTGCAACCATGATGGAAAATCATTAATGATTTCTCTTAATCAGTAATGGTTTCATCATACGTCTTTTATCATTTAATGATTCGTCTATTCAAAAAACAAACTAAGCAAATAACTCATTTATGTTTGGTTTAATTTAATTTAAAAAAAAAAAACAGGGATATTTCAAGCTTCGGTTATTTTGGTCAAAATTTGATACATTAAATGCCATTATTAAACAAATTAATGTCTAAGAAAAAACCCAATAATTGTGCTAAATCTTAAATTGCATTAAACAAATAAAGTAACTTATATAAGTTCTTCTCTTCTTTCTTGCCTTAGGGAATGAATCTGCCACAATTTGAATGTGCATTAAGTGTAGTTACTTGGCAATGGTAAATGGTAAATACCTAGAAAGGTAAGCTTACTTTGACATAGTATTTTTCTTTCAAAGTTTTACGAAATATAAAAAAAATGATTTGCAAAAGCATTCAAGTAGTTTTGCGATATTTTAATATCTCAGATAAACAAAAATTCATTAGTTCCCCCCTCCTTGTGCTAATAGGAGAAATTTTGGGCTATGGAGGAAATTGGCGTTTAATACATGGACTCTGACTGACTTTGACGTTAATCCATAATAATAATAGTGTTTACTAATCTGAAAAAGGGCTAGTTATTTAACTTCAGTTCAGAAGTTAGAGTTTAGATAGTAAATCTCCAAACCATACTTCTTTAAAATTATGAGTTATGGCCAATCAGGGCAGAGGGAAACAAGAACAATATAAGTTTGAATAGTGCAGAGTTTAGGAAAACTTTCTTTGTTTCAGGAGAGTATGAGGAGTTCTAAACTCATTGTTTCTTTTTTGTATTTTTTAACAAAGTATCTTAAAAATAAAAAAAAAATACATGCACATTTAGGTCACTGAGAAACCAGAATACGCTCCGAAGTTGGCTGAAGTCTTGAAGTTATTGTCTGAGAAAGAAGTACCTTTGGTTAGAGGACGTGGGAAAGTCAGTTTATGCCAGCTTATTGTCAACAGATGTCAGCAGACTTTCGAAAGACATATAAACAGCAAAGAAAAAATTGTATCTAAACAAGAGGCCTTGCGTGAAGCTGAGACAGAAGAAAAGAAGGCAGAGCTACTAGTCAAACCGGATGAGAGAATTGCGAAAGAAAAACAAGTTTTACTGGGATTTATCAGGTATGTTGTTTTTACTTTTCGTCAACGTTTAATAATATTTCATTCATATTTGTGTTGAATATGTGTGACTTTAACTCAGAAAAACTAACGGTTAGCTGTCGGTTTTCAATCTATGAATTTAACTATGAGTTTTTGTAATTTTTGACTTTTATATACAAGCTCGAATATCGTGACTAATTTTTTAAGAAAAAAAAATACTCAAAACTTTACGAGAAAAGAAATTTAACAGTTCCTCCTTCATTATTTTAACATTGACAATCATTCTTTTTAGACCCCAAGGAATTAGTATAATCATATATCAGACAGTCAGAAAACCTGAAACTTTTGCCGTTTTATGCAATTCAATCTTGGTAGCTTCGTAAGGAGGTGGAGTGTTGCCCTGGCTCTCACTGTGGTCACCATTTGAAAGTTAGCTTTAAAGAATATCTTAAAAAGAAGTCTCGAAAGCTGTCAGCTGACAAAAATTGACAAAAAATGAACATACAAAAAAGAAGTGCTAGCCTGTTGAGTCTAGCTGAAGAAGACATTAGGCTTGTTGAGGCTTGAGTACTGGAGAAGTTGAGGATCATTTCGGATATAATAGGATGTATCATGTGTTCTTATTTTATAACAACCTTACAGAATGCACGTTTTGTCGATTTCAAAAACTGCTCCAGAATGAGTATCATATTCTAACCATAAATGACACCGGTAAACATGTCTTAAGAACTATTTCAACGCAGCGGTTGAACCGTTGTGCCGCATCTACTTGCAGCAAAAAACGGAGGAAAATTGACGGATCGCGCAAAAACGGCCGTTCATGCGTGAAATCGCATCAGTGGGAACCCAGGGTTAGTCCTCAATGCCTCTTTGAGGGGAAGAAAATGTGACCAACATTTTTCTGTGTGTTTTTTCGAACAGCGTCTGAAGGTACTGCAAAGACTCGGGAACCTTTGAACAATGTACTTACTATCTCAACAATATAGCAATCTAGAAGAATAGAGTTACCTTTAGACACAGAAAATAGTATTTGGTACGGAAGAGGGGGGATGGATCTTTTAAAGATGTGAATCAAAAACGTAATGTGATATCATCACAGTGTCTATATAGTTCCCTCAATTCTTCGCAGAGATTAAATAAAAAAAAACAAGTTTTTTTAATTGAAAGTAAGGAGCGTCATTAAAACTTAAAACGAGCGGAAATTACTTCGTATATGAAAGGGGCTGCTTCCTCATCAACGCCCCGCTCTATACGCTAAAGTTTGACTCTTTCTCTCAACTCTTCTTTTTAAAACGGTAAAAAAATTTAGCGTAAAGAGCGGGGCGGGGGGTTAGAGTTTTGGTTACTATTGAGCCGGGTCGCTCCTTACTACAGTTCGTTACCACGAACTGTTTGGAAATTTGTTTATCAAAGACTTACTTCTCGTTGCAAAGATCAGTAACAAAAATTCAAGGCGGGGAGTAAAAATGAGAGTTAAGAACATCATTTAATACAACTTGAATAGGTATGACGCTTAGAAAATTATCAAGCAACTTCAAAGAGATACCAAGTCTTTTGGGGTAAGATGTGAAAAATTTACTGTAAACTACACTTTTCTAAAGTCAATAGAAACAGACAGATGAATTCTGCCGCGTTCAAAGCATTTATTGGCAGTACCACTGAAGGAACGCACGTTGCATGAGGTCGAGTGGCCTTTCCTAAAGCCACGTTTACCTATGGTTTGCTACTACCTAAATCTACGTTGGTTTAACATCCCTGTTTTGTAAGGCAATCATGGAGCCTTTTATCCACAGTTTTTTCAAATATTTTTGAAAATAGTTGAAGGATTGATATTGTTCAGTAATTTTATATATTCAGTTGAGAACCACCTTTGCCCCGGAGGAGGGATTTCTTTTGTTCTTTTAAGTATATCAATTTTTTTAAGTGTAACAATTTTTCTATGAGTTTGTAGTGAATTGGATGTCACTTTTTCTTCTTGCCCAATAAGTCTTTAGTAACTTTCCAAATTCCTTTAGCATTAACATTATTTAAGCCCATTTGGTTTGCCAACATTTTTGAGCTTTTCATCCCATCAACGTTGCTTTATTGCTTATTACTTTGAATTATTCCACTTTGTTGACATATCCACTATTTAGGCAATCCACGCAATTTCGACTTTCAAACCAAACGCCTCAAGAGTTTGCATAATTACCCAGGGTTACACGATCCTAATATCCTGATTAAACGTACAAAAAGTGTCATCTTTAATGCTAAAAACCTCAGAGAAATTGGTGCTTCTTAACTTTTGGCTAAACCTTTGTGATTATTTAATGGCCTATTTTTTTAATGGCCTAGTCTTTACTAATTTATTAAATTTTTTCAGCTCAAGGTACTGTTATGATAACCGAGAAATTGTCAGTACAGGGGTATAGAACCACAACACCACAACTACGGTCCATACACCTTTAACCTACAAAAACACTACTCATGAAAGTAGCTAAATGAGTTATGTGTTGTAATATTCACGAGAGAAAAAGATCATTGGCAACCATCAAATAAAAATATTCAACATTCACTCTATTCAGTGAAAGTAGATGAAGGCTCATATCATCCATACCTATAAAATATAAACCGTTGTAATAAATGTTTTCTTCTGTAATATTGATTAGTATCGAAGTTTTCTCTTTTTTGTTGTTGAGGTTTTGATAATAAAAACTGCAAGAAGTATTTACTGTTTTCAGTAAAGTGCAAATGACATTCGTAAGTTTTTAGAGAGTTCGAGAGCAGGTAGATAATCCCATTCTTTTTTTGCATTTTTCAGCCTTAATTTGTATTGTGATTAAATTTATTGTTTAGCTTTTGATTTGTTGGTCGCTCTGACCTAACTATTTATTGTAACATTTGTTCGTTTCATGTTTTTTCTCCTCGTCCATAGTAATATATGGTAATTTTCTACTTGATGTAATTTTCAGTTTTGACTTTTGTTCATTTTAGGTTTTATTTATTCATTAATAACAATTTCTGTTGGGTTTTGAAAGGGCCTAATTGTAATATTTCTTCTAGATTTGCTGGTGAATTATTCAACTCAAAGATGTTGACTATTGAAACTATGGATTTTTGTATTTCTGAATTACTAAAGTTGCGTACTGAGGGACAGCTCGAATGTCTTTGTGAATTACTTTCTTTAATTGGTAAATCCTATGAACAAGAATATGATGCTAAAGTAAGTTCAACATTCTTAATCCAAGCTACATAAGCTATTAAATTTATATTATCATTTTCTTAGTTAATTGCAATTAATGCGATTTATAGTTAGCAAAATTAATGTTTGTTTTTCTTATGCATAAATTTGTTCGAGAAAACCATTTAAGATGTCAAATTCTCGTCAACAAAAGAAAACAAAGAAAACGTCAAAAAATATTGTTTTATAAAGACCGATTAAATCAAGCAAAACATTATAACATAAGTTTTTAGGTGTTACTAAAGAAGAAACTGAAATTATTAAACAGTTCTCATACTCTCAATTTTAAATAGTCCTCATACACACAAAGAAATAGTGTACCAAAATAATTAGGATTTTAAATGTAGCAATTCTCTCTTTTTTTTCTTCTTTCTATGATGAAATTTGTTTAGATGGTGTCGTTTTCTTCGCCTTAACTTGCTTTTCCCTTTCATTACTAGAACGCCACTCGGTTTGAAATCAGAAGTTTCAAATTGTAAAACTAGTTTTGAGGTAAATTATTTAAGAAATAATGGGACGTAGAATTACCAAAATTAAGGGCTTCAAACGCCACGTTTGGTAACCTTTTCAATGAGAGTTCCGTAACTTTAGTAAGAAATTGGGCCCCCTTTTCCACTTTTATTTTGGCTGAAAATGTTGAAACCTTCTTTAAAAAAAGGTCGTGCAATGTTTGTCATTTTCAGTGCAAAAATGAATCTAAGCTGTAAAATGACCTGTGCAAAAAAAGAGTAATTCCTGAATTACTTAAAAAGATGCCGAGTTCTAGCTTGAGACTCGGCATCCAACTCGGCTTAAAAACAACTTAAGTTAGCATACGGTCAAAAAAAAGCTAATTTCTCAATTGATGCACAGAAAGTCAGGTTAGGCCGATCTGTAAATTATTTTTTTTTTTAACGAGCTAAGTCTTAAAGCTGTCAAAATAATTATTGAGTAACAGCTGTACATTTTTGGGGATTTTCTGTCGGGGCATGGGAGAATAGAAAGGTCTAACGAATATACCTTTGGGGTCCATGTGTCCCTCAGGACAATGGCCATAATTACGTAAATTGATCATTTTTCCCAAATAGTTTTTAGTAGAAAAGGCGTGTTTGTTTGATCTATGTCGTCTTGTCAGCTTGCAACTCATAGAGTCGTTCAATAGGCAAATATTATTCAGAGCTCCTAAAGAATTTACCACTGAAACAACCCGTTTATCTAAACAGACCCAAGACGTTATGTGCACAGGATCTGTCGAAATACACTGTTTGAAAGTATTGGGGGAGGGGGATGGGGTTGTACGGGGACAAGTGAAACTCAAATTATATCTTGGAGAGAGGAGCAGAGATAACTCAAAGGGTACTTAGTATTGCAAGCTTATTATAACATCACGCGTAAAATATCTTTCAACCACCCTGGAGGATATAATTGGAGTGGATGAGGGGAGGGAGGGGTAAAGAAAGTGGGACTTCATGATTTATATTGGATGGGGGATGGTAAAAATATTTTTTCTTATTCTTATAAAACCATTTTTGGTTCATAAGTCCGATAAGAATTAGAATCTCTGTCAGGATTAACAGTTAAGTGCAAAAGTAAATCATAAACACTATGTGATGCCATATTATTAGAACTCCATATCTTCAATTTCTCGCAAATGTCACTGGTAGATCAATTTGAAATTCTTTGGGAGTGATTAAGGGGCCATATGGCCCTAAATTTTGACAGGGGGAGGGGTCAAAGGTTTTTCAAAATAACAGGCATGAAACCATGTGGTAACTATCACCGTGCTGCTGGAGAATTACTTGAAAGCTACAAGCTACAAATCTACAGCTCCTGGACCAATGCTGCACTCCTATGTACCTACATTATAAGATAACACTGTAACATGCTGCCACTGCATCAAGTATGATTGATATCTGTGGCTAAGAGTTTAAAGTTGTGATGAATCGGTTAACTATCTTGGAATTTTCACTTGTAGGGACTTTGTTGGCCGAATTAAGCAGTTTGGTGAAATTTGATCGCTTTTACTACTTTAAAAGGGTCCTAGGATCCTAACTTTCTGTTGAAACAAGTCCCTTCCTGTCCATCTAAAAACACTGAGTCGATACGATTAGTCTTACAGGAAAATAAAAAAAAGACAAAAGTGCGGCCCATTCCAAAATCCAATTTATCCAGGGATTTTAGGATTGGAAACTGTAATCCTTCAGTAACGGGTTTTCGACCAATGCAATCCTAATAGTGAATTTCTTATTCCAATCATTTCCTTAATGGTTCTTGCCGCCATTATCTTATTGGTTTCATGCTCTTTTAATCACTTTAAATCACTCTTTCTTCAAGCTAACTCTTTTAAATCGATATTTAGTATAATTATTACTTTTTTCTAGTCAATTGACAATGGCATTTTTTTCTCATGTAATTGTTTCTTAAACTATATTTTTCCTTTCTCAGTACTATTATCTGAAGTTCCCTCTTTACCAGGTTGTAAATACTGCTGCCAGTAAAAGATATCTAAGGCTATTTTTACAACAGGAAAACTATCCTTTTTCTTAAAATGGTATGTGCAATTATGCGATCTAAATTGAATTTCAACTCTGTTTCGTTTGAGAAATAAAGTATTTCTTTATTTCTAAAGTATTTCTAAGTATTATAATATTCTAAGTATTTCTTGAGAATAAAGTAGATGAAAAAAAAGTATTTCAGAGAAATAGTCTAGAAAACACGTTGCTGTGATTTGTCTTCTGGCAAAAAATGCGAAATTCCACATTTTTGTAGATAGGAGCTAAAAACTTCTACAATAAGGTTCTCTGATACGCTCAATCTGATGGTGTGATTTTCGTTACGATTGTATAACTTTTAGGGGGTGTTTCCCCCTATTTTCTAAAATGAGGCAAATTTTCTCAGGCTCGTAACTTTTGATAGGTAAAATTAATCTTGATGAAAGTTATATATTTAAAATTAGCATTAAAATGCGATTTTTTTTATGTAACTATTGGTATCAAAATTCCATTTTTTAGAGTTTTGGTTACTATTAAGCCGGGTCGCTCCTTACTACCTTACCACGAACTGTTTGATGAATCTAGAACCTTCTTTATGCTTCTCATGGGAAGTGGCGGGAAAAAACCTAAAACAGATAAACACATTAAACGTTGAAGGCATATTTATACTAGCTAAGGTTTTTCCACTGTTTGTTTTGGTGTTTGTTCTTTTTATTGCCATAAAAGTTGAAAAGAAAACATATGTTGATGGTTTCTATTTGTTCGAAAACTAATGAAATGTTCTTTGTGTTTAGTACCAGAGAGCAGTTGCTGAATCAGAAAATACATCCCAGCCATTACAGTTCAAGTTGACGAAGCTAGACGTCTATCTGAATGAAATGAGAGAGATTTGTAAAGGTAAAAGCACAGATGTGTCATCTCGTATTCGAATCATGTTAACAGACGTCCTTGACCTAAAGGAGAGGGCTTGGATTCCCCACCAAACTGAAGAAAACTGTAAGAAATCACTGTCATTATCTGTTAGGGACAAGAATAGAGATTTGGAAAATAATTGCTGTTACAAAAAAAATTAAAAAGCTGTAAACGTCATTGACTTTTAGAAAACGATGATGAAGGAGAATCTAGTTAGTAATAACAAGTAATAACCGTTTGTTCAAAACGGACAAAGCTATTTAATTACCCACTTACGTGGTTTTTATAAATTCGTGTCTATTAAGGACAACGGCAAATGTAAAGGTCGCAACAACAAGAAAATTAGCTCGAAGTTAAGATTTAAATGATATAACATTAGAATTACTGTTTCGGTAAATAAAAATGCATGGTGCCAAATATACCATAATATATACCAAATATACTACAAATATGCCGAATATACTATATATAATAAATATATCAAAAATATAACATGCCAAACCTTTCCAAGTCTTTTAAATAGTATCTTATGTTCATGAAATTCATTTATAACTTCTATTTCTTCAACACAAAAAAAAATCAATTAAACTCTTCTTTCCTCTTTGTTTCTCTTGGTTCGTTAAATGAAAATAATTTAAGCAGCAATTGATTTCATAAATTGGAAAATTTTTAACAATTATACTAGAGGCTTAGATTACTACTTTTTTGTTTAAACTATGGAAACAAGCAAATAAAACAAACAGGATTGGCTAGACTTATATAAATTATTTTTTTAAGATAAAATGATTATTTCCATCAATGATTTTGTTTTGAAACCATGTACTCGCTGCAAGAAATCATGTTCAACAATATCCACGAACGATTTTGTTTTTGCTAGAAACATCAAATAATTTAACAACATTTTCTGGTGAAATATATTAAAAGAAGAAACAGAAAAAAAAAGAAATTAGAACTTTGTCCCACTCTTTTAGTCCAAAACTAAAGCTAAATTGTCCAAACATAAATAGCTTTTGAATTAGCCGAGACTCATGGACATGTGTGGGGTTAAATTTGACGGTTTTTCGGGTTTTCCTGTATGTTCTTAGATGACAGATTAAAACTTATATTTTAGGGATCTTTCAAATACCGAATTTGATTGCCTGGTTTTTGTCAAGATCGCACAAAACCATGCACAGGGGATCTTATTCCTTCCTCCGTTCCTAAAATCATACAAATTTCATTACACTTATACATATAAGCTTTTGATGGGCTTTTATGCATTTTTGCCTAGTTATTGAACGGCAAATATGAATTTTGCATGCTAAGTAATATTTTTTATATTGTAAATTATTCACTTTAGTGACTCTCATTAGTAATATTTCCCATTTATGTCGTTTTTAGTTTTTAATGGTTTCCATTGTCCACTTGCATTGAATAATTATTTTCACCTGTCACTTGCTCTATTTATTTTGAAAAGAGCAATGAAATAAAAGAAGTTTGAAGATCCATTCACAGTTAGATTTTACTAATTAGATTAATCAAAATACACCAAACGGTGTATTTTGATTTCGCTCTTCTGTCTGTCCGAAAGCTTAGATTTGGCCAGTTCAATCAGGAACTCATGTGCGTAATTAACTTGATCTGCTGGCAAATAACAGATTTCGCATGTTAACCGTCACAAAGACTGAAGAGGAACAGAGTACCCTAGGCAGGGGACTTAGTATCAAACTATGCAGCTCTTCAAAAAGAAGAAATTGGTCAGCGTGTGTGAGCTGAAACAGCAAGTTGACCCTTTGAAACTCGGCCAGTAATGCCCTCAAGAAAACAATCAAAAGTTAAACAATTCACAAAAAAATTAATTCAAAATACATCAAACTCCCTAAATGCGGAGCCCTGCGGAAATAAATTCCCTAAACGGAACGCGATGCGGAATAGCGTTCCATGAGTTAAAGGAGGTCTTTTTTCGGTTTGGCGTATAGCCAGGGTAATTTTGGAATATTTTAACGGTTCCTAACTTTCAGTCAATTAAGCCCAAAATAAACCCATATTAAAAAAAAAGCCCACATTGACGCCTCACGCCCACTCCAAAATTCAACCCGTACCTTGTGGCTAAAACAAGCCCATGGGGTGCGAAATATTAAAGAATATTAAAGGGAGCTAATGAAATAGACAAAAAGGATGTTTAAGTAATAGCTAGGGCATAGGCATTAAGTAATAGCTAGTTATAATAACTCCAAAGGGGAAATGATACTAAAAAAGAGTTAATTGGGTAATTAGGGCCAAAGGTCCAGTATTTTTTCTTTCAGAAATCGCTAGAAAAATTGAAGGGGTATTTTTTGCCAAGTACTTTACTCGGTAATAGTAAAATCTCATTGTAAACGGGCCTTAAACAAAACGATCACCTGAAATTTTGTTGCTAAAAGGTCCTATTCTTCACTTAATATAGTTGTAAGGTTTCAAACTGCAATTTTAATCTTTATTATAAAGATTGTTTCATAGAACATTTTTATTTAGGCCAAAAGGAGAAGAGGAAAAGGGACAGAAGCTCAAGGAAGACAGATGATTCATAAGCTGAAAGAAGCCCTAAACAAATATGACACGCATTTTTTTTACAAATCAGCACGTTCCTAGGATGTATAGAAATTTTGAGGGAAATTAAAGGCCATCTATATCCCACTGTATTGGGGTTATAAGAGTTTTCCCTAAATTAACACAGTAATCACCCTAAATTAACACGGTAAGTTGAAAGTATAAATTAAGTATCTGAAGTGCTTCACTTTTAAGACCTCATGTTCACAAGAGTCAAGAAAAAGATTGAAGGAGGAACTGACAAGAGCTTGGCATTGAAGTAAAAGGCTGCAAACTGGAATAAGCAATTGCAAAATTTGTGAAACATTTTGAGTGCTCGGAAGATTTTTTAGTGGAATTTTTTAGCCAACTTCTCAGTGGCACTGTCTGCTAGGCCCTTAAAATACGTTTATTTGGTGATCTTACAACGTCTGAAAATGGGATATACATCTTTTACCTTAGGTTTCCATGGCTGTTTCCAAGGATAAGGAACAATGTGGTCCGATCTGTTAATGACATGGAAAAAGCTAATTAGTAACAATGGATGCAGTATCATCTTTCTAGGCTTTGCAGCCAAATTCATGGAAAATGTCAAGTTCGGGGGAAGTAATTCAAAATATCTAAAATTCAATTCATTTAAGCGTAAAGTGCTCCCACCGAGATTTTAGGTGTCTTTAACCGTTTCTTTTGAAATTTAGTGTCTCCTCTGGAATTACCGGTGTTTTTGATCATAAGGTGCCTTGTGTAAAACTGTGAGATTTGAGGCCAGTTTACGTCCATTTAGTTTGTGGCTGATTTATTTGAGAGGTTTTTGTTTCAGTTCTGTTTATTTATTTTTATTTTTATTTTGCAATTTGTTTTCCCCTAAAAGGCTAGAGCAGGCTATATCGTGCTATGCACGATGACACTTTCAATAGAAAGATCTACGTAGGCTGTAGTTTGTAGCTGATTATTCGGAAAGTTTACCTATATTTTTGTTTTTGTTTCGTAGTTTGTTTTCCCTAAAAAGTCAGAACGTGCGTTTTATTTATCATGCAATGTAACATCCAATGTCAAGGGAAAACTTTGCAGTTCAGTGCTTTATAAGTGATCATATTTCAAACTTATAAATGAAGAATAAACAATTATCAACGAAAAATTTTGCATTGCTGTTAGTCTTTACGTATACAGGATGGAACATTAGGGGCTTCTCACCCCTAGATTTACAAATTTTAGAATTCCTCACTTGTTTCCATTAGTCACATGAAAAGTTGGCGTGTCTCAAGGGACTTTAAGTGTATTACCTTGCTTCCCACAACTATACTCCTACGTACGAGTATGTGAATAATGCTAGTTTCAAACCACTTCTGTAAACTTTCAGCTCGGAAATGATCACATGTCATTGTGCAATGAGTACCTGAAACTATCGTAATACGGGAGTCTTGCTCGTTGCAGAGTAAGTGAGAACCATTAAAATTTTGAGGAAATTTATGTGTAGGATTCGCAAGTCTACTCTATTTTGTCTGACAGTTTAGGGGTCGAATGAAAGCTTTCAAGAAAAGTTTCTATTTGGGTGGAGGGACTTTGAGTATTTTTTTGTTGGGCAAGAATTTTGTTTTTTAGGGTCTAGGGCGATTAGAGGGTGGAAACCCTACCCAATCCCTTTTTATCTTGCAAACCTAATAACTCCAATGATGTCAAAATAAAATTTGAGATAACATAGTCAAAAATTCCATTGGATTGCTTCTGAAATCCAAGTAGATGTGGTCGGGCACCTTTTGATCGAGCACCTATTCACAAAAACGCAAAATTGAAAAAATATATTTGTTAGCCCTAAAAACGGCTTAGCTTTCTTTTGAGCTGCTTAAAACTAGTATTTAGAGTCCTTTGGCCAAAGAGCCCAATCTTTCTACGCATGAAAAAAATTGAGCCTCCAGGCCCCCGAAATGGGTTAAAAAATTAGATTTTCTGTTGAGCTTGAAAAGCTTAGGTAATTTCTTGAGCTAAGAGGGCCTAGCTTAATGCACAAACGAAAGTGAAGAAAACATTGGTTTGCCCAAAAAGAGACCCCAAAAAGGGCATATAATTTTTTAACAAACGATTTGGAAAGTACGCACGCAAATTCCTGGGGTCCCTTGATATGCATAACTGTTTAGATAGGGGAACTGATCTTCCACAAAGTAAGCCCAAAAAGGACTGAGGATTTTTCTCCATCAGGTTGAAACTAGTATCTTAAGTCCTTGGGTCAAAGGAACCCAAATACCAAACAAAAAAAAGTAAAACGAATAATTTTGTTTTACCAGAAAGCAGTTTCCAAAAAAAAACTAAGAACTTTTTCTCTAAAGGTTTAAAAGTTGTAGCTGTTTGTCATTGGGACAATGACACTCCAATTCAGAAAATATGATAAAATTATAGAAGCAAAGTTTGGTACGGCTAATAATAGCATCTGCAATTGAATTTTTTTTTTGTACAAGGGGCACCTCGTGTAAAATCTGTTTGTTTTTTAGGCTGGGGCGTGGACACACTATAAATTGAGCCCGAAAACGAACCAAAGTACTTTGTTTTTCTGATTGTGTAATAATCGAACATGTTAGATTATTTATTTCAAATTTGACCCCCTAACATTTCTGTGCTCGAGGCGAGTGCTCCCTCAGCCCCTTCCTCTAAAACCACCTGTGTGGAAAGTGATCTTGGAAAACTTTTGAAAAACGCAAGTTTAAATATGTTTTAAAAATCCCAGAAAATTCTGATGATTCTGTTCCAAATCTTCTCATGTTAATCTAAGGGAAAATTCAGACTTTTTGTTGAAAAGAGCCATCACAAATCAGAGCCAAGGATGAGGCTGGACCAATGACCGGGTCAAATTCGTTAAATAATTGTTTTAAAATTTTGGTTCTTTCATTGTTAATATTTTTTTTAGTTTTTAATAAAGTCCAGCTGCATTATTCTGATTCCTCTATTTCAGCACAGGCATTTGCTGCAGGTGAGTAGCCCCCTACTAATTGCAAGATAAGAGATGCATGATCTGGTTCAGTGAATATTGACTCAAGTGACACCCCAGCAAGCTAGTGACTACAGAAGGAGCAAAATAATCGAGTGATACGCAGGGCCGTAAAAAGGGCGATTGGAAATATTGGTCCCAATCGGGCCCCACTTTTGAAAGTGCCCCACACCACCATCAAAATGAACCATTGATTTTCAAAATTGTAAAATGTTCTCAATAATTCCAGTAAGCGTTGCTTTTGGAAAGAGATCATTTTCCACACCAAAACCGTTAAAGAAAAACAATGTGATATTAACAATAAATCAGGACAGACTAGATAGTTTAGCAATCATGTTGACTGAAAGTAAAAATAAAAGGAAAACGGATTTTAAAATCGTTTTAGAATCATTTGCAGAACAAAAATTTAGAAAAATGTAAGTTCAAGTGCCCATATTTGGTGATGTAAACTTCAAAAGACAGTTTCAGTAGTTTCATTATGAAACTGCTGAAAATAGCCCAATCAGGCCCCGCGCTGCCATCAAAATGAATAGTTAGTTTTTACTGTGAAATATTTTTAACAATTCCAGTAAGCATTGCTTCTGGAAAGAAATCATTTTTCAGGCTAAAACCAATAATAAACTATACAATATCAACAAAATCTGGAAAGATTAAATAGTTAAGCGATTATGTCAGTTGAAATTGAGGATACAACAAAAATTTGATTTCTAAACAGTTATAGAAGGATTTATAGAACAAAACTTAAAAGCTTGTAAGTTCATATATTCATATTAGGTGATGCAAATTTCAAAAGGCATTTTAAACAGTTTCATAATATCTAAAGGACAAAACTTGAATAAATGTAAGCTCAAAATGAGGAAAAAAGAGTTAGCAAGGAATACAACAGTTCAAAATGAAAATGAAGAAGAGAGAAATATGTGTAAAGAAGGTTAACAACATCAATAATGAATAAATACACAGTTAGAGGATAAGCGGCAGTGAAAATTGCAAGCAACAACGGGAATTAGAATGTGTCAGAAATAAAAGTGAAGGCACGCAAAAGCGAGTCTCAGAACGTGTAAAAAGGACAGTGAAGAAGAATAAATTCTGCTTTTTGAAGACAAGCAACAGCAAGATTTAGAATGAGTCAATAATGAAAGTAAAGAAGAAAGAAATATTACGGTAGGAGAACCACGCAGTCACAATATTCGATCTGGCCCTGGGGATACGAACGCATATAATCTATTAGTCAACGCGTCAAGTCAAACAACAACAACATATTTGACATTCACAATTTCGACATATCTGTAGCAAACAATTCAAACATTAAAGGGGCGAAATTTAATTTAATGGTGAAATCTTGATTTTGATAAGACTTAGGCCTAGTGGAATAAATGAAACGTTTGAAAATATTTGACTGTCTAGGCCCACCATTCGAAAATTATAGAAGGAAGACTCGGGCTATTTTGAGTAGTGAAGTTTGAGCATTGCCTACCTCTTGACATATTTTCTGAATGTGCTTCACAAATATTCTAAGTATTACCATTTGAAAATATTTGAGGTAATTACCAACTAATAAGGTCAGGAATAGCCTTTGGCCATAGGCTATCTAACATTTTGGGAATTATTTTTTTTATCTGTGAGGTAAAACTCTCTTGAGGACCTTCTACCTATGTTGGTGGGTAGTTGAGGTGGGTGAGTAGAACTTTCTTGAAAGACTCTAAGGCCTTAATACACCTTGGAATGTACTGCTTAGCTAATATCTGCACAATTGCTTTATTTTGTATCAGTTAGAGATGATTCTCTTCATCAGGAAATTGAGCATATATTCATAAAAAAAAGTGCAATTGTTTTTTAGGGTGGTTTGGTATCAGGGAAAGTGCTTTGCCCAGGGAAGTAGCCTAGAATTTTCAGGAAAGTATCCTATGACCAAAATGCACCGCACAAGAAACTCCCAAACTACTATGTCCACCTTTTTCTTATTTTCAGGGCTTAGAAGATTAAATACAAGACAGGTCTATACCCCTCTAAACTCTTGCAAGATAAGTTGTACCTTTAGTTTGTAAGTAAGCATATATGATAGCACTAGGCCCTTCAGGTCCAAACATATGGTGCTGATCTCTGTTTTGTGGCCTTTCAATTGGGAAGTACAATAGGGTGGGGGGCTAGGAGCCAATCCTCCTGTGCTTTGACACACCCTTCCTGCTTACCTTCCCTAGGTTATTCTAGTAAAATTCTAGTTAATTGACTTCTTGCTATCTCAGAAAGGGTTTAGGTTAGGAAAATGAAACTTTCAGGGATGGGCCTACAGGCTAAAGTATGTCCCGGGAAGGTATTTTGAAGTACCTACCTCTACTCCATCTCCCTCTAGAGGGCCCTGAAATTTGCCTACATGACAGGTTTATACCTATTGAAATTTTGACAAAACAACATTTTACCTTAATTTTCAGTTACTAGTTGCTTTTTCTCTGCCTTTAGTTCTGAAAATGCAATTCCTGTTATTTGAGTAGAATTTTGAGCTATATTAATGTTTTTTTTTTCAAAATGTAGGAAATGTATTTGCATATCTTTAAAACCTTATAAAATGGAATGAAGCCAAAAACAATTTTGTTGTACTTCAATTAAGCAGAAGATCTATTTTGCAAGGTTTCACTTTTATAACACACATATTTTTAAAGGTCAGGGCCCTCTAGAGGGTGAAGGAGTGGAGGTAGTTGCTTCAAAATACCTGCCCAGGACATACTTTAGTCTGTAGATTCATCCCTGGAAGTTTCATTGTCCTAACCTAAACCCTTTCTGAGATAGCAAGAAGTCAATTAACTAGAATTTTACCATTATTCCTTATAGGCTACCCATGTAGAGCTAGATAAACTTTGGTTGAGCTTAAAAATAGTTTTCAGTAAATTTTCCTATTAACTCACTAATAAGATATTTAAAAAACAGTCTTTCTTTTAGAGTAAGAGTTTCATCCTGAACCTAAATATAATATCTATTTTATCAGAGTTGGATTTACACCCATCATTTCACATCTGTTTTGTTTTATTCATTGAAACAAATTTTTTAAAAAGGATGTTTTACAATGGAAAGTAAATACTGCTACTACTATTAGGCTACTACTAACAACTCACTACAGCACCAAGCCATTTGAGCCAACACAGCTATGCACATTCCTCTATCCTAATCTATTCATAGGTTCCCTCTTAAAACCCTCCAAGGAAGTTCCCATTTTCTTGAAATCTTTCTTCATAACATCCTCTCATCCAAAAACAAGGACTGCCTGTTTTCTGTTTAGCACTAGACAGTTGGCTGAAAAGGACAACCTTTGGGAACCTTTCATCCTTTATCCACAGAATCTGCCCTAGCCATCTCAACCTGTCTTTCATTATAGCCCTGAAAAGCAAGATTGAACCACATTTTTTTGTACAGCCTTCTGTTTGAAATATAGTCAGTCAGCCAGGCACCCAGAACAATCTGTAGGCAATTTCTCTGAAAAACATCTACCAAATCTTCATCTGCTCTTTAGAGTGCCCATGCTTCAGAGCCATAGTCTATATAAGCAGTGTCATCACTGAGCTTCCAATTTTCTAATCTTGGTTTGCAGACTTGTCTTTCTATTCTTCAAAACTTCTTTTAACTATGAGAAAAACACTCTGAGCCTTGGCTATTCTCCTTTTAACAGCTTTGCAACTCCCACCATCTATTATTAATACTATTAAGGTAAGTGAAGCTACCCACTTGATCAATCTTTTTGTTACCAAACATTACCTTTTCATCTTCATTTATTCCTAGTCCTAGGGACTTAGTCTTCTTAGCATTAATTTTCAAGCCTATTCTAGCACCATGAACTTGCAAAACCTCTAAAAATTCATTTATTTTGCCCACACTTTCATCTAGGATGCTTAAATCATCAAAATGCATTAAATCAAATCCTTAGATTGCTCCAAGCTGCAATTTAAGGTAATTTTAAGGTAATAGTTTAAGTCCAGCAGAGTTTTTCCTCCCCATTTCATACTGTGGTCTTCTATTACCTTTCCTGTGCTCCTTAGGACAAACTCCCTCAGATTGATCTGTATAAATGAGGATAGAGCACAACTCTGCTTAACTCCTGATTTGATGCAAAACCAGGTGCTAACCTTATTTCTTACCTTAACTGTAGCAGGGTTATTCTTGTACATTGTTTTAATCAATTTACTATTTTTGTCTGGTATACTATACAAGGATAATACCTTTGCTAAAACTCTTTTAACAGCAGAATTAAATGTTTGCTCATAACTCATAGAACTGAGGACCAAATGTGTTAGACAACTCAAGCTTCTCAATTATTAACTTAAGAGTGAAAGTTTGGTTGACACTTTCTCTACCTTCTCTAAAACTGCACTATTCTTCTCTTAAAACTGTCTACAGCATCTCTCTGTCTAAAAGACATAAAGGTTTTTCATTAATATTCCTAGCTGCAATCCTAGCTTTCTTCCCTAAGACACCATCAGTGACTTCACAAATCATTTTTCTAAAATTATTCCAACCATCTTCCACATTGTCAAAATTTTAAACTCTCAAGTTTAGTATTCAACTGTTCCTGGAAAGTTTCTCTCAAATTCTCATCCTAGAGTTAAAACCTCCTACTAATGTTAAAACCTCCTGGGAGGTAGTTACTCTTCCAAAATTTCAGCTTTGTCTACAGCAACTCTCAGTCTAAAACCTATTATATTACTAAGCAATTTGCTACCTACATTGACCAGACTAATGTATCAATAATTATCATACTCACTCTTATCATCTTTCTTATACAGTGGTTTAAATAAGTTTCCTTAAAATCATTAGGTACTTCCCAATTTTCAAAAATTATATTCATAATGTTCAGTAGCTTATTTCTAACCTCAGAATCACCATATTTAAGAAACTCCTTTACCACACTACCAGCATGTGGAGCCTTATTATTATTTTTTTCTTTTTAGAACTGTTACTCATTTTTCCTCACAAAATAAATCTTCCTTCACATCTAAGGTACCACAAACTTTTCTCTTTTCTCTATATCTTTTACTGCAACTCTATCTTGGTTTAGCACATTCTCAAAATGTTTTGCCCATCTCTCTTTAACTCTTTCCTTATAACTAATTATAGCCCTGTTCCTTTCTTTAACTAGGTCAAGTCTACATTGACTACTCCCTCTTGTTTTATTAACATACTAGTAAACTATTTCACTATCATACTGTGTAGCTGCATGTTCTAGATCCTCATCAATTTTATCCATGGTGCCTACTTCACACCTCCTCCTTAGTTCAACTTTTAATGCTTTCTTCACTTCATTTACATCCCTTTTGTTTTTATATGATCTATCACTTAGATAATTCTTGTTGAAGTTCTCCTCTTTATTAAACATAAAGCTTTTTCATTAATATTCCTAGCTGCAGTCCCAGCTTTCATCCCTAAGACACCATCAGCAACTTCACAAATTGTTTTTCAAAAATTATTCCAACCATCTTCCACATTGTCAAAATTTTAAATTCTTAGATTTAGTATTCAAATGTTCCTTGAAAGTTTCTCTCAGATTCTCATCCTAGAGTCTACTCATCTTGAAACCTCCTGGGAGGTTCTAGTCTTCCAAAATTTCAGCTTTGAATTAAACCTTGACACTACTAGATGATGATCTTTACTTTTAACATCATTAATGCAAAAGACAGGTTTACACAGAGTATGAGGCTGTTAGGAGAAGCTAAGCCTTAAGCACTTGAGGGCAATGTTGGTGATCAGTGGGAGAAATTTTTGACAGCTGTCACTGAGATTCAGAGTAGAAACATGACAGAAAGGCTGGTTCCTGTACTGGATACATTACTGTATATGACATCTAGCATTAAAAGACAAAGAAATTGGAAACTGCACCACAGAAAGAAAAAAGAAATAAGCCTGATCACTATAAAAAGTACACCCAAGCTTGGAACAGAATACAACATTTAATTAAACAACTAAACTAAAATTTCAAGCTTACACTTGCTGATGAATGCAAGAGTAACCCAAAAAAATTTGGGAATTATGTGGCCAGTAAAGACCATGCTAGGCACTGTGTTAAATGCTTCATTACTGATGATGGAAGGGAAGTGACTATGTTATGGGGGGGGTTTATTTAAGTGATATTACTGTGAGTTATCTTTGGGTCTTGGGAGCTTAATGTTGATATAACATATAGGGTATTCAAATTAAGATGATGTCATGGGAGTTAAATGAGTAACGAGTTGGGACTGAAGTACATTGCTAAAAAACCCAAATGTTCTTGGTTACAGAATCATCCTAGTAATGTTTGGGTCTCCCAAGTCATATAGATTCCCTTGAGAGCTTACCTAAAGACTTCAGGAATTGTCTAGATACATAAACAAGAACAGTTAATAAACAATAATTTATTTCAGTGCATACATACAAATTCAGATAATGTACATCAAACTTCAACTTAAGATTTTGTAAACTATATTGCACTAGCTGTTGGGGCGCTAGTTGGTTGGAAACGCTTCGCGTTCCCCCCCCCCCCCCCAAGCCCCCCCGCGCGCGTAAGTCGTTACGCGCCATATTAGTTACGCGCCATTGTAGTTGTTGCCCTGTTTCCCACCTGTGAATATAGATATATATATATATATATATATATATATATATATATATATATATATATATATATATATATATATATATATATATATATATATATTTTTAACTACGTAAAAACTTGCAAATATACAACATTCTTGGCTGTCCCATTGTCTGTGCATATAAAAAGATTGTCAGGTTTACCAACTCTTGAACATGCAACATATAATTGTCCATGGGAAAAACAATCTGTATTCAGATCTATACCTCATTATTCTAATGTTTGCCCTTGAGCTTTGTTGATGGTGATTGCTAATCGAACATTCCCTGTGTCCCCGTCGTCATTTATATATCCCCCTGTGCCCCCTGGCGTCCCCGTTGTTGTTGTTTCCCTGTGTCCCGGTCGTCTTTTGTGTCCCAGCCTGTAATTTGTCTTTGAGTGTTGCGGTCGTCATTAAATTCCGTGTGTCCCGGTCGTCATTTTTGTCCTGGTTGTCATTTGTGTTCCAGTGTCCCGGTCTGTAATTTTTCTTTGATTGTCCTGGTCATCATTTATATTCCCTGTGTCCTGGTCGCTAATTGAGCACTCCTTGTGTCCTGGTTGCTTTCTCTTTGAGTGTCCCGGTCGTCATTTATATTCCATTTGTGTTCCGGTGTCCCAGTCTGTAATTTTTCTTTGAGTGTCCTGGTCATCATTTATATTCCCTGTGTCCCGGTTGCTAATCGAACACTCCTTGTGTCCCGGTCGCTTTCTCTTTGAGTGTCCTGGTCGTCATTTATATTCCCTATGTCTCGGTGTCCCAGTCGTCATTTGTGTCCTGATGTCCCGGTCTGTAATTTTGTCAGTCGACAAATATGACGTCAGTCGACACACAAACATGACGTCACTCGACACACACACACAGACAACTTATTTTTATATATATAGATCAATGTTGGTAATGAACTGCACTCAAAACTTTCCAGCTCTCTTGTATGCTCGTTTTTTATGGGATGTTTGACCTCCCTCTAACCAGAATTTGTTGCAAAACCAGGATCTCATGATTTTGCAATTATGATTTTACTAAGGTATCATGTCGTCTTGTCATTAGCATGTTATTTTGACATTAGCTGCTAACATCAAAAGGGAGGCCCCCTCCTAAATACAACATACTGTCTCCCATGGTACGGTTGTTATCACTGTATGTATGGTGGGAAAAAGGCTAAAAAAGACAGAATTACTTACATTTCAGCTGGTCATAACAGAATCCACCCAAGGCTGCTTAAAGAAACAGCCACTAAGATTTCCCCTGCTTTATGCCATCTGTTTCAGTTTTCTCCTGACAGCAGAGTTGTTCCCTCACTGTGGAAGACTGCTAATATTACACCCATATTCAAAAAGGGGGACCAATCTAAAGCTGAAAACTACAGACCTATAAGCCTGACACGTGCTGTTGCACATGTCAGAGACACAGAGAGAATTGTCAACAACACACTTTTCAAGTGCCTTGTTTCCAACAGCATTATCTTGGACAAACAACATGGTTTTCTTCCTGGGAAGTCAGTCAAAATGAACCTACTCAAAATTTATGAGCTAATTACTCAGCTTCTTGACAGAGGATTTCCTGTTGACCTAATTCTACTAGACATTGCTAAAGCCTTTCACAAAGTCCCTCATAGTTGTTTGCACTCCAAACTTACAGGCTTGGACATTAACAAAGAGCTAGCAAACTGGCCGATGGACTTTCTTGGTGGCAGAATGCAAAAGGTTTGGCTCTTTACCACAGATGGGGAGACAGTCTATTCAACACCTTGCCAAGTTCTGAGTAGTGTCCCTCAAGGAACTGTTCTCAGACCAACCTTATTCCTCATCTACTTCAATGACCTGGTAGCTGAAAAAAAACAAACAAAAAAAACAGCTGACTGTTTATGCTGACATCTCCAAGTGGTTTGGTTCTGCAGACAACAGTAGCATACAAGATGATCTTAACCAAATTCAAGTATGGGAAGGTAAGTGGCTTCTGTCCTTCAACATCTCAAAGTGTGTCACTCTTCATTTTAGCTGTGGTAATTTACAGCACCAGTACACTATGTACAACAGCAAAACATCATTAACAGTCTTGCTTCCTACTTCTAGTAGTGGTAGAAACCTAGGAGTCCTGTTGGATGACAGTTTAAAATTCCATGAGCACACCACCCAAGCAGTTTCGAAAGCAAACACAAGTTTGGGGCTCAAGAACTGTCAGTAGTCAATCCTCCACTGTTTTCTGAAACTATACAAAGCTCTGGTCAGGCCAATCCTGGGTTTCAGAACATGTCTGGCTGGTCCTTTCTACAAGAGCAACATCCAGGTTGTTGAAGATGTCCAAAGGAGAGCGACCAAATGCATCAATGGTTTATGCAGTCAGACCTGCCGCAGTAGATTACAATCTGCTAACCTCCCAACACTTGTTTTTCAGTGGAGGCATAATGACATGATGCTCACCTACAGGTACCTTGAGCAAGCAGACCAGAAGCTGTTCACCTTCTCTCCCCACCGAAGACAAACACAAGGACTTTTCATAAAGCATTACAATCTGCTAACCTCCCAACACTTGTTTTTCAGTGTAGGCGCAATGACATGATGCTCAACTACAGATACCTCCAGCAAGCAGACCAGAAGCTGTTCACCTTCTCTCCCCACCAAAGACAACACAAGGACTTTCCAAAAAGCTGTTCAAATCCACCATTAACACCCAGGTCCAACTAGATTTTTTCAGCCAGCAAGTGGTGAACAATTGGAACCAACTAAGCCAAGAGACAATCTCTGCAACCTTGCCTGAGGAATTCAAAAAGCGGCTTGACAAGGAATTAGAGGCCAAACCATGGAGATTCCAGTGGGAAAACCCCTCCGAGCCCTCAACATAACACTCTTGGAACACAATAGAGAGTCAGCTTGAATGATGATGTGGCTTGTCATACCCAACCATCTCACACACTCGATCTGAAGTTGCTGTTTTCAGTGCTGCCAACTCTAAATTGCTGGAGAATGGTTCCTGAACCACACCTACCATGTGATCACTTTTACCAAGTGGGCTTAAATTGCATCTCTCCAGCACTCTCTAGTCCTGATGGTTTGTCGCTTGACGTTAGCAAAGTGACCAGATCTATCACCATCATCAACTATGGCGCATCAAAGTTCTTGCAACTAATTTGCTCCAAAGTGTGAAGTAAGGTAATAACAGCATTCCTGTATACCCTAGTATCTTGTATTGATCCTGCCAGTCTTTGGTTTACTACAACAAAATCTAAGGTGTGCTGTCCTACTACCATGTTAACTTATGGGCCATGTTATGACTGAACACTGTATTGGGTCAAAACAACATCTTTCATTGATCAGATTATGTGATAAATAATTTTCTAAACTGGACGATGGGGAGCAGGGCTTGATTTGCTGGCCATAAAACAGAGGTAAGAAAATGCTGAAATAACAAAAAGAAAAAAAAATGTACAAGGTAGGAGATAACAGAGGAGGCCACCCCAGTGCGAGAACACCACAACCAAAATTCATACTAAAATCTATTATTCATAAATCCCACCATCCAGACAAAGAACGATTTTTGAAATATGTTTTGTCAAAGAAAATCAGCTCTTGAAACTTGGGGACATTTCTAGTAAAATAAGTTTATTTACAATATGAGGAATCTGGTATCTGATCGAGAATCTAGCTCTTCCTGATTTGATTGGGGGAAGGTGATACTTCCTGGAGCAAACATGGTGGGCAGAAGAAACGGGAATCTCAATTATACTCAAATCGTGGAAATAATTTGTTGAAGATTGGATATTATATTACCACGTTGCTGTATGCATGTCCTTCAGCTGTTTGAGATCAAGTATATTGAGAAAAATATATAAAGTTTGGGTTTCTGAAAGATTTTTAAGCCTCACAGGGCAGTGAACAAAAATACCCAGAATTCTAATTATTTTGAATTATCTGAAGAAGTTGCGGGTGGACCATAAATGTGTTGAGATAAATTAAAGGGCAATATTTAACATATGATTCAATTAGAGAAATGTATAAAATTTTAAGGATGGAAAAAGGAAACACATTTTTTAATATATGAAGACAACCTAAGTTATGGGCAAGTTTCAATCTCAAATAATCAGAACGCTTACAGACAGGTGAAAGCTCATCAAGAATAATCCCATGGTAACAAAAAGAATTTACTCTTTTTATCCTACTTTGATTTAAAATTGACTTATCTATGGGAATTTTATTTACCATCCACTGTGAGCACCCAAAAATCATGAATTCAGTTTAGAAAAGTTTGGAGTTAGGTAGTTACATGCAAACCATTCTCTCGAAAATTTCATTACTGTCACGATTTTCTCAACCAAAAAAGATGGGGTTTTGGCTTTTACTGTCACCACCATATGGTCTGCAAAAATGACTGCTAAGCTGTTATCTTGGGGTAAACACGTCAGAAGGTCATTTATATAAATAAAAAATCATAATGGCCCCAATACTGATCCCATTAATCAGAATCCCATTCAAAAGCTGTGTTGTTTACTAGGCCATAATTTCCTCAAGGGGCACCACTTCTCAGGTGGAAATAGAGTTGACTGCAAGGTCCCCAGTCTTGCAGGTACTCTAAAAGGGTCAAGGCAGCCCTTTGCAGAGACCATTGTCCATAGATCTGAATCTTTTGCTCTGCTACATTTGTCCTTCTGTAGAGGATCCTCCCACAGTGGTGTTCTGTATCACCATGCAATTTAACCCATTACTGGGAGTAGGTTTGTAACTCATGGTATGTGTGGTCATGCTGATAGGCCCTTGTTGAGTGCACATTTGCGGGGTCTTCTTCCTCCCACATGTATTTATGGCCCCAGTTTCTATTATGGACCTCCAGGGACTAGGTCCCCCTTGGTCCGTGCCTCCTATGGAGGTACCCTACATATCTCTAGGGTG
Organism: Artemia franciscana; assembly: GCF_032884065.1. Taxonomy (NCBI): domain Eukaryota; kingdom Metazoa; phylum Arthropoda; class Branchiopoda; order Anostraca; family Artemiidae; genus Artemia; species Artemia franciscana. The sequence goes on along the minus strand of NC_088869.1, from coordinate 58,076,084 downwards.
TTCCCCTATCACCACCTGGGGAAATGCGACACACAGATCAGGATGAACATGATCAGCTAAGTCACCTTCATCATTCACCCATATCCATACAAATTCTCCCTATCTCTGGCAAGTATGATTTATAGTATTTAAAGTCAACAGCCAGCATTATTTATGTCCCATGAAGTGTCCTGACACTTACCTTTAAGGTGTCATTTTTAATTGGAAAGACCCACTTCCTGGTGATGTATTTGGAAATTCAAAAATCCCCTGTCTGATTAAAAATGCTTTTCTATGCAGTACAAGATCTCGAGATAATCCCAATGACCGGCATACAGGAATCATTCTTAAACTGTGGAAGAGAAAAGGTCCCAAGAGGGCAGACTCTGTTCAAGTGAGTCCTCAGGTGAGCCAAAGTCTTGCACTGACTTTTTCTTCTTGAATTTCCCAATTTCTTATGTCCCTTTAGTTGTTTTTCTTCCCTTTTTTTACAGTCAAGGACAGTAATATTCTAATATGTGAAATATTTTTTTATTTATCTCAGCATTCTATGCATAACTATAACATCTAAATCATTTTTTTATAATTTTTCACTCTTTTCATCTCCTAACATAATACCTCTAACATCCCGTATCAGCTTCATGTGTGTCTGTAGCCTCTGCTAAGCTTTGCTTGCTGCTATCTGTCAACACTGTGCAACACTGATGCTCTTCTCCAAATTACGTACATTCACCCTTTTGTTTCATTTAGAAAGGGTGGAAATCTCAAAGATTCACACTTTTGTTTCATTTAGAAAGGGTGGAAATCTCAATCTCAAAGATTGAGCTTCAATAGTGGAAAAAAAGACCAACATTTTAAAACTTATCCAATACTTAGGTAATCTGTTGGCTCAGTACCAAACACGAAAGATTGCTCAAGTTCTTTAATCAAATACTATATGTAGCTATAGTGAGGTTGAAAATGGTGAATTTTCTGACTGAATAGAAATTACAGCTCCAAGGAGGGAGGGATGGAAGAGTAGATTAGTTGTGGTGGAAACCATGCTAGCTTGATGATAGTAGATTACTATTGTTTAGACTCTTTATGATGGTTGCATTTGCTCTTCTTTCAAGAAATTCCCAAATGCAAAGGTGGTAGTTGTTGCTTGTATTAGGCTCATCTCTGTTGCCATCTTGTGTATCAGGTTAGCATAGCCTTTCTTTCAATCTTATGGGATGTATATTTTGAGGAATTTCTGAATTAGTTAGGTAGGATAATCTTTAAGTGATGCATTGGTCTCTTTTAGGAACTGCAGGGGAATTCCATCTTGGTTGATATTATTGAGTTGAACATCTAAGCCAGTGTGGTAATAGTAATGGAAGACATACTTCTTGTGACGTTATGCTGAGGGGGATCTGGTAGTGGAGGATAAATTATTTGCAGTTAACTTGGAGATATCCTTTTTATTTATTCAGTGTCCTATTGCTGTTTTGCCACAGCTTTTTGAGCTATCTTTTATAAACTGGGTCATAATCCATGCCAGCCATTTTTAAAGATATCCATCCTCTTCCAGGATTTGAGCTAGAATCCTCTCTATGAAGATACACATGCAGGTTTGATAGATCTATAGTTTGATGCGAATGCTCTATTGCCTTCTTATAGATGTAAATAGCTATTTTTTTGTCAGTCCTGATGGATATTACTGACCTCAAGTGGAAGGTTTGGTTGGAGTAATTAATGTTGTATAAATTTCAGCAACCAAGGCCCTAAATAGCTCGTGCTGGTGAGTAGAATAAAAAGGCACGGAACCGGTAGCAGCTAATAGTAGTATCCCCGATGATTCCCCTCCCCCTCCCCGAAAAAAGAGATATGTAGTGTGTAACATTATTTGTTAAAGGACTTATTTAGCGTTTGATTTGCCACTCGGTACTCTTTCAAAATGTGATAATAGTCACTGGCTTCATTATATAACTTCCTCATTCCCCTTCCTTCTGCCTTTAATATATGGGTTTAGCCCCAGGCTTTATACACGACTGCCCTTGTTTTGTTAGTATGTATTTTTTTTTTCTACCTATTTCTCATAAATTATTAGCTCATAATGCCAATAAAAAAAAGTTTTGTGCAAAACAAAGGACTATATTCAGGTATAAAGGAGGGCGACCGGTAGGTATTTGTGTTGTAAATTTATTACTATTTACAGAAACGACATCAGAAAATAATGTCAGCCCAAGGTATCTATCCATACCTTTTTTGTCCTTCATCTGTAAGAGTAAATGGTTTTATTTCCCTCATTCTGTAAGTGTAAGCCATCAGCATAAGCACCATATCATATATCAGGATAAATTTCCTAGTTTATTAGCTGTTTATGTTTGTGCTTCCTTTTTTCTTGCATTTAAGTTGGTGCTGCTAATTTGAAAGTTTCAACGTATCATTTCAATATAAGGAAATGTTTGGCAAATCTAGGGCTTTGATTTTGCTGGCTTATGAAGCTACATCACTGGATTTATATTGACTTGGAAATATATTTTTGTCCCTGAAACTCCTGTCATAACTATTGAGCACTCTTTCATCTATTTTCAGTTTATGAGCTAGGTCATGTTATTAAGTGATGAACTTGTTTCTTTGAAAAAGCTAGCTTATTTTTTTAGGGGGATGGGGAGTGGGGGAAAGTTACTTAAAAATTGTATGTGTGTACTACTTAAGAATTTGCTTGATCCTTGGGATGTAACAGATTTGCCATTTCTCTTGTGGTTTACCCGTGGAAACTTAGTTGAGTTCTATTTGTTTTTGTCTATTTGTTCTATTTTGTTTCTATTTGTCTATTTGTGTCTATTTGTTTAGTTCTATTTGTATTTGTTTATGTTTCTATCAAGCTAACTTCTTTTGTGTATTTGAAAGAAGATTTAAAATTTTAAGTGTAAAGTTTCATCAAGATCTGTTATAACAACTTGTATGTGAACTTTCACATTTTCTATCTTTATAGATACCAAGATTTTGCTGGATATTGATGTTAGCCATTTGTTCTTGGATTTATTGTGTTCATGATCCAGTTTTACAGCTGCAGAATTGTATCTCATATCAAATTGGTACCAGCACTTCAAATTCCAAGGGGCATAAATTCTAAGAAAATGAAAAGATCCATGGAGTATAATAACTATAACTATTACCAATATACCTCATCAGGACATGAGGCAGCTAATTACCACTTCAGAGAATATCATACATCCACTGCTAGGTTTGATTCAAGACATGTAAGAAGTCAAGGCTTTGATAGAACTTTGACTGAAATCAGAAAGTGGGAAAGTGCAACAGACTGTCAGAAGCTGAAAGGTGAGATGGCTAAGAATTCCTGCTTTGTATTTTCATATCTGCTTTTTACGTTTTAACATTAAATCTATTGATGCTTCAGACTATTGCAAAATTAAGCCTTAAAAAAAACATAAATTAGCAAATCACATGCTAATTAATAAATTATATAACCTGGCTGACTGACCATATTTCTAACAGTAGGCTGCAAGAAAAGTGTGGTTCAATTTTGCTGTCTAGGGCTATGATAGGAGAAAGGTTGAGATGGCTAGGACACGCTCTGTGGATGAAGGATGACAGATTGCTGAAGATTGTCCATTTCGGCTGAACAGAAAGTAAGTCGTCTGCAGTTGTGGTAGAATGATGTCATAAAGAAAGATTTAAAGGAATGGGAACTTCCTGGGAGGATGTAAAAAGGGAGGCTTTGAATAGATTTGGATGGAGGAGGAGCTTGCCTAGCTGTGTTGGCCTCAGGTGCCTTGGTGTTGTGGTGAGTTGTTAGTTGTAGTAGTAGTATAAATTATAACTTGTGGTTGAATCTAGGTCGGGTTTATTCTAATCCACACTTTGTTGTGTATATTGCATTTTGACATCAATTATCTGCTTGCATAAGGAGGGTGATAGGGTAGAGGATCTCCTAAAATCGGCCACAAAGAACCATTGGGAAAAAATTGACACAACCAACCACTGCACTTCTTTGAAGACCTCTCTATTTCTTGAAAGAATATCTAGTAACTAACTAGTACAGGAAGTCTATGCCATAAGAAGGGAAGGATGCGAATTTGGATTGAAGAGAAAAATTGATGTATAGTTTTCCTTGATTTTAGCATGAGTGCCCAATATTTACCCTTCATTGCAATGGAGGACATTGTAATATTGTTATGCACTTAACGGTTCTTTTTTCCTTATGGCTGATAACATTGAACCAGCGGTTTTTAGAAGTCGAAAGGGACCTCATGTGCTTTCAGATTATATATAAATATTGTGTAAATGTACAACATAGAACCTATTTTGCCACAAGGCATGTGATCTTTTGCTTTCCAAGGAGGAAATTTGGCTGCTGTGGATCTATATGTTTTCATATGAAATTGAGTGTTTGTCGGTAAATCGAAGTGACAAAAGATTTAAAACGTAATGGCCTACCAGGACAAAACAATGCTTCCTTAGTGCAGAGAAAGAAAGAAATTAAAACATTACTTCAGAAAAAATAAAGTCTAAAATCAAAGAAGAATAAAAGAAAACAATCAAAAGACTTATATACAATTGCTACTCCATAGACACAGAAGTAGAGAATATTCATAATTAAGAACTGACGAATATCTAGGTATTTTTTTTTTTTTTTTTTTTGCATTTTTTCACCTGTGTTGCAATTGTAACCGAATTTCGGCAATTAGTCACTTCAAAAACTTTAGTAGCTGCTTAGATGAAAATCAAGCACTGTAAATAAACTATGTACTTACAGCGTTCTCAGTTTGAACTTATGCATTGCAATATTAACCTTCTAATCAGCAACATCCGAAATCCGTGAGTACACCTGCGTGCAAAATTGGAAGTCATATTTGAATAATTTAGCCTACATACTTTGTTCTGTTGGAGGGTGCTTTCAGTTTTAGCCTGGCTAACCTCAAAACCAAAAATCTGAACTATTTGTGACTGTTGAGGATTTGATGGCAGGGTTGCCATCAAAACAAAAAAATCCGGGTTATCAAAGAAGAATAAATAGAAAACAACCAAATGATAAATGTACAATTACTACTCCATAACACGAGTCACAGAAGTAAAACGGCTCATAATTACGACTAGACAAATAATAAAAAAAAATACATTGCAATTTCAAAAACACTTTAATAATTAAGGCATGTTTTCTCCCTCTATTTGCTGCTAGAATTATAGGATAAGTGTGTTTTTTTCTCTCTTTTATACGTTGAATAGAAAAAAAAATATCGTAGTTATCTAAGCAAGAAACTTGAAGTTTTTTAAATGTTATATAAAAAACAAGAAAGATTAATGTTGTTGAGATGCGTAAAATTATCACTGAAATAATACTCTTCCTTTTTGTGAGTTTTAGGGATAGCTACACCCTTATTTATGCTAATTTCTGTTCATTTCAAATTTCATTTATTTATTTTTAGGAATTTGTGCTTGTTTTAGGTTTGATGTAAGCTAATTTTTACTCTTTCAAAGTTTTAAATTTGATCTTAACTTCATAAGTTAAGACAATTAGCTATTTTTGTTTATCAATGTTTAAATTGTTATTCGCCGTAGTGCTTTTGGGATATTTTGAAGTCTTACTCGTTTTATCATTGTTACAAAGCTAGGTATTCTTCAGAGATAATGTCTGAGGCTTGGAGTGCTTAAGGGGGATCCTTATTTCCGCGTTTTGCAGAATCACAGCTGTGGAATTCTCCCCTGGAGGTTATAAAGGTGGCAGATAATGTTAGCAAGTTCAAGAGTGGGTTGAAACTTCACCTTCTGGGAAGTTGTTAATGATTTTATTTTATTTATCTTTTTTCTTTCCTTTTTTGGTGATTTTTTATTTGGAGGTGAAGTGTTAATCCATATTAGTAGATTATAAGGATGGAAACAACCATCATATTCAACACAATGGGCTTCGCCAGTGATTGTTGAAAGATGATGTGTTATTTTTGTTAATAATTTTTTTTTCTCTCTCTCTCTCTCTCTCTCTCTCTCTCTCTCTCTCTCTCTCTCTCTCTCTCTCTCTCTCTCTCTCTCTCTCTCTCTCTCTCATGGTGAAGTTTATTGTTTTTTGTTTAATGCTAAAAAAAATAGTGCGCACATACTTTTGCAGTTAAAATAGTTGGGGAATCCTCATTGGAACTTAGGGCAAATTCTGTATGCCTTTGCTCAGTTTTTTCACATAGCGGACTTTAAGAATCAATTTGCTGATACTGACTAGACTCTGTTGCTTTTATTAATTCTTGATGCTGTTAACTATTAAATCTCAAACGAATCAGTTAAATTTATAAATTGTTTTTTATTCATATTAACTTTTATCAGTAAACTATATTTAGTTACTAGATAAATCAAAGAGTAAATAAATGAATGTTTTATTTTATAATCATCACATTGTATAAATAGAGAACAGAAACGGCCGATGAAACTGCCTCTATTAAGCTAGAATCGTTTGCCGAAAGCTCAATACCATAGTATTATTTGCTGAAATCCTTTTGTGTGATAAAATGTATAACATTTTATGTCTTATATTTAATCACTGCATTATTTTGCTTTTCCTTTTCAAAAATCTTTTTTCTTTATTCTTTACATATTGTCTAAATGCGAAACTGAAAAGTACAATTTTATATCTGATCTTTCAAATTCTCCTCCAAAGTCCATCTGGTGAATCTTTGGACGAATCCTTGTTCATTTCGGCTCATTTCAGTCTTGATAGTTCCAAGAACATCAAACTAAAAATACATTCTGCTTCCTGGGTCCATATTAGGACTATCCTCCTCTGGAGTTGGAAGATGTCATAAAGAACGATTTAAAGGAAATGGGAACTTCTTGGGAGGGTGTAAAGAGGGAGGCTTTGAATAGATGATGGAGGATGAGTGTACGTAGCTGTATTGGCTTGAGGCTGCTTCGTGCTGTGGTGATTTGTTAGTAGTAGTAGCAGTAGTACTCGCGATCTTGTAGGATTTGTATTTTGGGTATTTCAAAGTTATGAAGTTTTCGGACTGTACCACATTTTCGGCAGTCTTGCCAGGTTGAGTCGTAAAAATAAACAAGCCAAACGTACTACGTAAATGTGGCAATACAATACTACTTTTATCATTATTATTACTAAATTACTATTACAAAATTACTATTACTTTCAATATCAATTAAAAAGTCAGATTTTATTTTCGTTGTTCTTGTACTTTAAGGCTCTACCCGCTCTGCCATCCTCACCAATCATCCCTCCTTGAAAACAAACCTCATCCTCAAGGCCTCTTTAGCCAACCCACACAGCCCCAGGGACGCCTAGACTAATCACTGACTTTGCCAGCTCTGAATTTCTTGTTCTATCCTTCACTTTTTTCCAACTGACACCACATTCCAATCTTCCTTTTCCCCCATGACGAGCTTGCTCTTTGATACTTAGATACAATGCCTAAATTGTTCTGTCAGTGATTTTTCTACGATTTTTGGATGATTACTTTATGCAATTTAATTTTACAAATAAAAAGAAATGAAAATATAGAATAAAAAACAGTTATATTTCAAATAAGACAGTGAAAATAAAAAATTTACTATTTTTCACTAAAAATAGTAATAGTTCAAATATTTGGCCCCACGTCCGGAAGCTCTTATCACCAGGGAAAAATAAAAAATAAAACAAACTTAGACTATTTTTGTTATTTTCCACTGTCGTATTTGAAATATTATACCAGTTTTCTATATTTACATCTCGTTTCGTTTGTAAATGGAAAAGTTCTTAGAAATTATTTGTGATTTTTTATCATTTGATTTTTTTTAAGAACGCCAAGAAGGTCAGTTTTTGGACTTTACAATTATGTCGTATAATGTGCTTGCTCAACAATACCTAGAGACAATGCCTTATTTATACAGCAAGTGCTACAGGGAGGATTTGGAATGGCCAATTAGACAACAAAGACTTTTGGACCAATTCAAGGAGTCCGAAGCAGATGTAAGCTATTTTAATGGCTTTATCGTAAAGTCTAGTATTTTTTTTTTTTATTTCCTGCATATTATTTATTTCTAAAATATAATCTGAGTCTCAAGTCTGAATGCAGTTGTTTCGGGTAATCAATGTGTCTTATTTTATTAAACAAGCAGTAATTGTATATACTTATTTATCTGTAAACCGTATGTCGAAAATTGCACTATAGTTTTCGCTGGATATTGTTTTACTGCCATTTTCTAATGTGAAAAAGCAATCTAAATAAGTCACAACTTTGGGTAAACCCGTTTTTCGCTCCCAGCACCCTTGATTTTATTCATAGTTGTCTTCTAACTGAAATGAGAGATCCCTGAAAGTTTAAAGCCTGGAGCCTAAATAGGAGGAGTTCCAAACGTTATTTCTTTGTTTACAAATCATTTGGTTCCAAGCGTTTGAAGAAAGAAATTCTAGCTTGATAGATGAAGTGAGTCTCAGATTCTTAATTGCTTCGCACTAGATGCTACGCATTGCGGCAAAAAATGACAGTAAAAATTTCTATGTCAGAGAACCGATCTTTGCTCGGTAATTACTTTTGTTTAAAAAGATTCGTTCGTAGTAAGATAACCGTTCGTTTTCCGGTGTGAATAAACAATCTGTATTTATTATGTTTCCGCTTTTTAACTGGGACAAGTCCAGACTTAAAATTACATCGCAATTTCTTAACGTGGCAATACAAATTATTACCATTATGCTGTCTTGCTGCATCTTGAAGACCCTCGGAAATTTTATCCATTCCCTGCCTCTTTAGTTTGTACGTTGATGCCTTCTCTACTTCCGTTACTTTTCTCTTATTTTCATATGATCTATCGTCCTAAAACTTCTTATACCAATCCCATCCTCTTTTTTTTTTTTACCAAGCTTAAAACTTTTTTCGCTAATAATCCCAGCTGTATTTCTAGTTTTCCTTCCTAAGACACCTTCTGCAACTTCGTAAACTATTTTACTAAAATTGTAAATTAATGCATCATACCCAACTGATTCCGAAAAGTTCCTTTCCGATTCCTTTGCTGGAATTTACCAACGTCATAACTTATCGGGAGGTAAGTTATCCCTCCTGAATTTTTAGTCAACTATTGTATTAGTTATTAAAATAATGAATTACTCGGTGAATTTTGGGTTTTCATCAATTAATATCTTTATTACCCAAAAGAACCCACAAGGTTTCAAAAATGGAGCAAGAGAAAGCAAAAAACCAAGAAAGAATAAACAAAATAAGAAATGCACGCATAGAAAACATAATATTCCGAATGACATAACATATAAATAATACAAGTAACATAGAGATAATAAAATACAAATACTGTTCTGACAAAAAGCAGGATACAAGCTATTTTACTTATGCAGCTTTCTCAGAAAGCGAATCAGATGCTGCTCAGCCGCTAGTTGTGGCTCAGTTAACTTGTAAGCCGAGACCAGACGTTTGGTTCTAGCCCCTAGAGGTATCCCTAAAATAAACTTTGTAAAATGAAACAGTAGAGACCGGATAATTTTTTTATCATTTGCTGTAAACGTATTCCAAAATGGAGCCAATGCAAGCATATGAGACATGTTAAAAGAGTTATGATTAGAAATAGTAAATATAATGTAATTAGAATTAGAAAATAAATAATCAAACATAAAGAATCCTGAAAAAATAGGAGATTCCAAGCCCCCTCCAGAAAGGTCACCCATGTTCTCTTGATAAGAAAATTAGCCAATTGTCAGTTTTTATTTTCAGATATTCTTGCTTTTAAATTTGTGATACTGCATTCAGGCTTAAATTACAAAATGATTTGAATGTATTCAGTGATTAGATAGCTAGTTGTAGATTTTTTTGTAGGGTGGTTAGTTTTTTCGATTTGAATAAATTGGCTCATAATACAAATATGACGTATTACGGAACTCGTGTGATTCAAATCCACCTTGAGTAAAAGTAACAAAAAAAAAATTCGTGTTTAAAACACTAAGTAAACGGCAAGCTTGAATACGGATAAAGGATGCTGGGTTTCAACTGAGATTATTTGTAAGGATGCCAGAATAATTCAAAAAGTTTTGGTAAAAAATTTATTTTTCAGTTCTCTCTTCAATCTCGTACCGATATACTGTAAAGGCCACTTCCGGCATATTTGGTCAGTCTACCCTTTCGATTAATCTTTTTTTTAGACTGTATGTCTGCAGGAAATGGAAGCCCAACTCTTATATTGTACCTACCTTTCTTTCAGTTCTACTTTTCTACACTTCTATATTCTACATTTCTTTTTTCTACCTTTTTTAGATGGTATGCCTCTAGGAAGTGGAAGCCCAACGTTACTATGGCACCTACCTACCTTTCTTTCAGGTCTACTTTTGTACATTTCCGCTTTTGAGATTTCTTTCTTTCTACCTTTCTTGTTTTTTTATAGATTGAATGTCCACAGGAAGTGGAAGACCGACATTATTGTTACACCTACCACATATTCTTTCAATTCTAACTTTGAACATTTTTTTTTAGATTGTATGTCTACAGGAAGTGGAAGCTGAGCATTACTATGAAACCTACCTACCTTTCTTTAAATCCCAGGGATACTATGGTACCTTTAAACAGAAGACCCGTAAAAAGGTTGATGGATGTGCTACCTTTTTTAAGAGATGCAAATTCAGTCTAAAAGGTGAACATTCCTTAGAGATGCGAAAAAATGGGAAACATATTCTTAATCGAGACAATATTGCACTCATTTCTATTCTCGCTCCTTTAAAAAACCCTAGTAAAGAGATATGTATTGTTAACACGCATTTATTATATAATCCTAAAAGAGAGGATGTTCGCTTGGCCCAGCTCCAATTGCTTCTTGCAGAAATTGACCACGTTGCTTTCAGAGATGCTACCTACCTTCCAGTTGTATTCTGTGGTGACTTAAATTTGAGTCCTTCAAGCAGTTTGTACTCTTTTCTAAGCCAGGGGCGGCTTAAATATGAACATTTAGAGCAGAAGAAACTGACCAACAATGGTTCAAAGATAGTTGGGAAGACCTTTCTTCCAAAAGACTTGCATATTTCTGATTCTTGTCAGCATTTGAAAGCACTAGAAAAAAGGAATTGCATTGAAAAGGCTGTCTTTTCATCTGGTACATTGACGCATGCGCTTGCCTTCAAAAGTGTTTATAATTCAGATAAATTTCCAAAAGCTCATATGGCTTCGACTTATCAGAATGATTGGACCTTGGTTGACTATATTCTTTACAGGTGAGAGAAAATTTTCATCTTTTTAATGAGTTTTTAAAATTTAACAAAATTTATCCCCATACAGAGCAGGATTTATTTTCGGGCCACATTATACTCACATTCGTCGATGAATTTAAATTATGCAGGACAACAACGTCATCCATATTTTTCGGTCGTAATTTCTTGGGCTGGCCAATGCTCTACTTTGAAGCATAAAGCTCGTGATTGACTGGTCTGACTTAAGTTAGAATTTTTCGAAATTAGAACAGATGAATGTTCATAACAGCTGTTTTCTATAATTGTTCAGTAGTTTTCTATAATTCTTTATAACGCTATAATTATGGACAAATTACTATTGATACAACCCTTTCAAAGCAATATCTTGCCATTCCAATTTTCTACTTCTGGAGTACAAACGTGGTGTTAAAGCAAGAAAAAGCACATTTAATTCATGAATCATTAATCTTTATCGACAGGTATCACTAGGGTATAGCTCTGGTATTCAGCTCATTATCCCCAATCGGGCATGGTATTCCTCGCGATAGTTCTCATGCAGTGACGGTGCGCATGTCTGAACACAAGTATATACTGCAAAGATGTATGTGCAAGGACATTCACCTTAAGCTCTCTTGCTCTCCCATCTGGTATATTCAAAAAAAATTATCATTATCATCTGAAGGTCTTTTGCCTCTTACTTCTCATCAAACATCTTATTCCTAACCCTACTAGTTTATTTCCACAGGATTCCCATACTTGTTGACGATAGTTGTTTTTGGACTTTTCTGTAAGTGAAATTATCTCATCTCTTTCGCATGTCCTAAAAGTCCTTATTTGAAAACATGTTGATGGAAGAAGTATTGATGGGGAGTGCTTCTTTCAATTTTGTTTTTCAATTTCATGTTTGTCGTGTATCTGTTGATAGACAAAGCAATAAAACCGAAAAGGCTCGAAGATCATTGCATTGCATGCTATTTTTCGATAAGCAAAATCGCCTAAAAACGTAGCCAAGAATTATCAATTTTTATTTTTAAATCCATTATTAATTACGTATTTCACAAAATGTGTTTTATTTCATTATATACTTTATTGCAATTTACTTTTTTTGCGTTCTGATTGTATGTTAATCTTCATAGAATCGAGTGAATGGACTTTTCGAGTGAATGGACTGAATTCGGGTTTTTGGATTGCACTTTTTTCCCTTTTTTTTGTATTATCTTATTACAGTGAAAATGGCGAAGAATTGGATGAGCCAGAAAAGCGAGAACTTACCCTTTTGAAGAGACTACGTCTTCCAACAGATGAGGACTGCAAAAAACTTGGCCCATTGCCCAATAGTCAAAATGGATCGGACCATTACCACCTTGAAGCCAAATTCCGTTGGCACTTCAACAAATAAAATACGTATTTTTGGAGATTTTTTTGTGAACGATGGTTTTTATTTTTGTTTATTTTATGAATCCGAGGGTATAGTGTTAAAATTGGATTTATTTTGCATTGAAGCTTAGAAAAAAAAAATCGAAAAATATATATTTTCCCATGTGGTAAGGTCTGTGTTTCAATCCCTCCCCCATGAAACACAAAGCATGAATTTCTCGGTATTGCGTTCTAGAAAATCTTTGCATAACTGACACCTTTCCCTTTTATTACATAAAGACTATGATGAAAACAATGGTTGAATATCAGTGTGTTTTTGGTAACCTTTCTAATGTAGACATGTTTATTACGTCTGTTGATCACCGTTAGTACGATAAAGTGTTACCATATTGAGATATAACAATTTTCTAGAATAAAACCTCGAGAATTAGTTCAATTTTTAAAAATGATGCTTAGTCAAAATTGCAGATTAACATTCTACAAGATCATCACTTCATTATTTTAGTAATCCCAGGAACAAACCTACCAGCTGATCTCACATACTTAAGTAAATTTGATTGATGCCAGTTAATCTTCTGTTTTTGGGTGTATGAGCTAAACCATTTCGTATCAAATAGTCGATTCATTCAAGACTGTACTAGTGTTGCCAAAGAATTAGTTTAAATTATTTCCCTGATTTCTTCACAATCATTAGCAGTTGGAAAATAATTTGGAGAAAGAAAATAATTTTACATTTTCAAAAAGATCGTCTTTCATATGCCGAATTTTTTTTAGTCGTACGAATTAATTATCAAACTTGAGTGAACAATGATGGTGGTAAAACAGTGGGGAAATAGAAATTATTCAACATGGCGAAATTAAAAAAATTGTTTTCGTGCATTTTTGTTACTTTTTTACGAGTTGAACAAAAAATTTTTTTTTTTGGGGGGGGGGGATGTCAAACCCTTTATTCCTCCACCCCTACATACGGCATTGCCTATGCAGTTCAGAATTTGAATAGCAGTACTAATTTATTCCCTACTACTATGTAATAGTAAGTCTTTGTTTTCCCAGATTTTTCTTACAAGCATGAAAACTGCTGCTCTGAGCTTTCATATATCTAACTTTTAAAAATTGTGACTTAATTCCTTATGTGAACTTGAAAGTTGAACCAGCGCCAACTAGTTTAGCCTTTTATGATTACTCTGTCAGAATGATTGGTTTTTTTCTTATTATTCGTGTAGATAATAACTGTTCAGAATTTCATCATTTTAAAAACTGTGTTAACTTTCTCAATTATTTTGATGTGATACTTATTTCTGTCATCTCAGTTATTCGCAGTTGCCAGCGACAAGCTCTTGTAAATTCGACGAAAAATTTCAGTTGACAAATTTCATCGCTTGTAGTATTTTTTAGGAATGCTGGGACGCGACTAGTCTAGACAGGTATATTTCAAACTGACACTAGTCATTGATGAATTTTGAAATCACATTTTAACACCGTACCCTGATGTTTGACTTGTATATTTTTAATTTTTTTTATTTGCGTTAAAACCAGTTGTGCCTCAAAATTATAGCTTGGACTAGGTTGAAAGCTTGTGTTTTAGTCATGGTTATCGACTTGACGTGATGCCGATTATTTTATAACTATATTCTTGGAAAATCAGAAGGTAGACGTTGTATGTATGCAAATGCAGCTCTATAGAATTTAGGACAGGAAATTCGGGTTCAACCTCCCTCCTCTAAAAAGGGAACATTAAACTAAATCTAAGCCCCCGCTTTGGTTATTTGACTTAAAAAATGATTTTGGCAGAAATTAGGTTCGAAAAAAAAGAAAATATTTTTTAAAATAAGATTTTGGTTCCATAAAATTTTTGAGGCGTCTCATTCTTTGGACGCCTCCCAAGAGGGGTCCCAAGAATAATCTGAGGTCGTCTCATTTCTTGTTAAGGTATTCATTTTGGGACTGTTGTACAATTTCTTGGAAAACAAGCGCCAGCCATGGCCTCTTGGTCAGTAATGAAAATTTTCTCTGAGGAATGTGCTCCGGGATATCAATACCACGTAACTGATGCATTCAAACTGTCGAACGTTGGTATCCCTTTGATGAGCCTTGATTAATAACATATTGTCGATTTTTGATTAGATAATTTATATAGATTCAAATATTATATTATATATAATTCAAGAAACTTCGGTTTTAAAAGAAGTGGTGCCAAATTACAAAAATATAGAGGTAGGGAGCAAAATGCATTTTTCAAAATCTAGGAGGGCAATTTTTGTAAATGAGAATACCTAAAAAAGTAATTTTCTGCTACAAGTCATTTTAAAATTTTAAGGGGTAGGGGGGGGGGTAAATATAATGTTAGGTGAAGCATGATTACTCCTGAAACTTGAACTTCAAGAAAAAATAAATTAATTATAGATATTATTATTTTTGGATTAAATTTTGGTTAAAGATATAAATGTATCGTTTCAAAATCTGGGGGGGGGGTATATCGTTATTTCTTTTGGAAATTGAAGTATATTATTAATTTTGGTATGATTACTGCTGAAACTCAGAGAATCAATAAATGAACGAATTACAAAAATTGATTCTTTTAATATTTGAAAGTATAGCTCTAATTTTGAATCCTAAAATGTGCGACGCTATAATTGAGCCGATTTTTAATAATGCTTTAAAGTATTATTCTTTTGAAATACGGTGAAATTACGCCGTTTCCTTTGAAATACCCTTATCAGAAGAAATGAGCAATGAAAAATGTGAAGCAACTAAGATTCCTAGACGGGTTCCAGAATAAAATTATCATTTATGATAATTTGTGATTTGTTATTATTTTGTGACAATATAATGAATAACTTGAAAAAACAATTTGTGCTACTGTAAGGACAAAACTAACAATATTCTTGTCCCTTTATGTGTTGTAAGCAATTTTGGGCTAAATTTGTTTTTAATTACCAGTTTAGGCTAAAGGTGATAAAAAAATAATAATAGCAATGATTAACGACAAAGTCAATAGTGACAATTGAAGTCTGGAACACAGCCCATGTCTTTTAATTTGGGATAGCTTTAGGTTACATTAGCGGATAAAATAATATATGTTTGCTCGTTCGGTAATATATGATTCTAAAAATATTGTTTATGTTGATTTTAAATTTTTACTGGTTAAGTAATATGTGAATCTAAACTCGTTTGGTAATATATGATTCTAAAAACATGTTTGTGTTGATTTCAAATATTTATTGGTTTGTTGTAGTGGTCAAGACAGTGGCAGTAGTCAAGGATGGTCCTGAAACATGGACCTTACGGAAGGCTGAGAAAGGTTTTCTGCTTTGCCAAAATAGCAGATTACAGCTCTTTATATGGAGCTAAAAGAAATAATGAAAAGAGTTGGAGCTTTCGGGAAATGATAAGGGATATGATCAAAAAGGTAATATTTGCATGCTGCTACTAGTACTATAACTACCACCAATGCTACTGCTACTACTACTCCTACCACACAACTCGGTTTACAATATTGAGGGGAAATTTGAACTGAATCTAAAGACGCAATGTGCAAGTACACTGTCAAAAGAGCGTATCTAAAAAATTAGTTTTGTTATTAAGTTGAACCTTTCAGAGAATGCTTAAACGGAAAGATCATCTGACCAAAAGGCAATATGTGCACGCTACTACTAATATTGCTATCACTGTTATATTTACTGCAACTACTACTTCTACTTAAAAGGATCTATCATTAATATCATAGTAATGGTAAATTGTATTAAGTTAAACCTCCAGGACTTCATGAGACGGCTGTTCAACTAATCAAAAGGCAATACGTTAGTACTACTGCTGGTGCTAATACTACCCCTATTACCGATACTATTATTGTGACTACTATTATAACTAGGCCTGATGGTATGAAGGTGAAATTCTCAAAGAATTTTTAGGGGGGAAGGTAAATTGAACCACAACACGCCATCTGCATGCAGGTTGTGAAGTGGGCGTAACCGTAAAATCTTAGGAACAGTTTGATGTGTGAAGTTGAAACTAACAGGGCTTGTTGTGGGGGATGTTGAATTAATCAAAGGAAATATTTGCATCCTAATGCTATTGCTTCTATTCATACTGCTAATGCTATTATTATTTCTACTACTACTGATATCACTAAGCTAAGGCTACTACTATTAATTCAACTACTGTTATTACAATTAAGGGTATTAAGGCGAAAAAATTTGGAATGTATTGAAACTGTAAGAAGCTAAATCAAAGACATTGTAGTTCACATGGGCTATCAAGAGGACGTATTAGAAATGCTTCATGAACGGTTGATAGTATTAAGTTTAAACCTTCCTTGTGTGTTGAAAGGAATGTTTAAGAAACCAAAGGTGCTATGCGCAAACTGCTATTACAACAATTGCAACTGCGCAAGCTATGAGTATTAAGCTGAAGCTTCCAAGGAATGTTTACGTGGATGTTGAAGTAAATCAAACTATGAGTATGCAGATTTTCAAAAAGGTGACAAAGCAATATCAAAATAATGGCTAACTTAAAATATTCCACGAAGACTATTTCAATAAGAACAATCAGACTTTTATTTAAAAAATTTTCTCACAAAACAAGTTTTTCAAAGAAAAGTCAGAGCATCGGGATGGGGCGGTCAGAAAAGTTTCACTGTCAGCGCTTGGGAGGTCGTCCCCTTGGGCGTAAGGCATTTATTCTTCCTTCAAAATCTATTTTGCGCAATTGGACTGGGGAGACAGACTGAAAGTGTCCTGACCATCAAAGCTGTTGGAGTTGGAGGGTGTACTATATGGTTCGGGAGTAATTCAAGGAGAGCAGTAACCGTTAGTTTCATACTCGGTCAAAGTAAATGATGCCAGTGAGCTTTCAGAGCTCATTTTCGCTTGCTTGTCATCGGCTTTTTTAGTCCGTGTCTCTGCTTCATATGTTGCAACTGGAAACATTGTGGCACAGAAAAATCACATATTCAGTTTGAAGGGCAAATATATATTTTTCCACATAGAGGGCAGTGACTTGAAGCATACAAAGGTAACAGCTAGGTGTCGTTTGATGTCTTTTCATGAGTCATTTGTGGATGTCAGCACACTCCCTAGGTAAACAACCCGGTCGACACATTCGATTTTATGGTCCCAAATAGTAACTCTGATTAGTGGGAGACAAGTCTCTGCCTAGATACTCGGATAACCTTGGTCTTGCTGACGTTTATATCCATTCCAAAGGAACTAACTGCATCGTCAATAGTGTTTGCACTGGCTTGGAGCTCCTCTATTGTTCTATTGAGACTATTAACGTCGTTAGTATATACAATTTAGGTCAAAAAGGCATTTTCCCAAAAATATTCCTGTGCTATTAGGGACAAGTGCCATCACACATTTTAGGAATAGACAAAAAAGAGTAAGTGAGAGGAGGAATCCTTGAAGAACCTGAGTCGTTCTCGATACATTGCTGAGGTGTCAAAAGGTACTGTATGAGGTGTCTCACACAGTACCTTTTGATCTAGTTTTAAAGCATAATGTACCGATTACTTAATTATGGGGGGGGGGAGACTGACATACCTGCTATCCCTAGGGATATATCTATTGGACCGTTCTACTAAGCTGAACAAAGACTGTCTAAAATTTTTGACTGGATGTGTTTCGAAAATGAATGGGCTTGGGAGGAGAGTTGATTGACCTCTAATCCCTTTTGACTCTTAAAAATGACATTAGAACTTTTTATTTAGTTCAACATCCACATAAAGATTCCTTGGAAGCTTCACCTTAATACTCTTAGCTTGCGCAGTAGCAATAGTTGGTGTTGTAGTAGCAACAGTAGCAGTATGCGCATAGCACCTTCAGTTTCTTCAATATTCCTTTCAACACAGGCTGAAAGTTTAAACTTAATACCATCAACCCTTCCTGAAACATTTCTGATACGTCCTCTTAACAATCTGTGAGGGCAGAGTGTGTTTCGATTTAGTTCCATTCAGTTTCATTATTTTTCAAATTTTCGCCTTAATACCCTTAGTTTTAATAGCAGCAGTAGAAGTAGTAGCAGCAGAATTAATAGTATTAGCCTTAGCTTTAGTGGCAGCAGTAGTAGTAGTAGTAGTAGTAGAAGTAGCAATAATAGTATCATTAGTAGTAATACAAGTAGAAACAGTAGCAGTAGGATACAAATATTTTCTTTTAGTTAGTTCAACATCCTCTACAACAAGCCCTGTTAGTTTCAACTTCACAGACTATAACTGTTCCTGCATACAGACGGTGTGTTGTGATTCTCCCCCCACCAAAAAAATCCTTTAAAATTTTATCCTCATACCCTTAGGCATAGTTGCATTAGGAGTCACAGTAGTAGTATTTTTATTACTAGTACTATCAATAGTAATAGCTGTAGCACTAGTAGCAGCAGCAGTATTAACGTTTTGCTACAAGTAGTTGCAATATCACTAGTAGTTGAAGTAGTAGTAGCAGTAGTAAATATAGCAGTAGTAGATGCAGCATTAGTAAATGTTGCAGTAGTAAATGTAGCAGTAGTAAATGCAGCACTAGTAGTAGTAGCAGTGATAGAAGTATCTTTTGTAGAGTGCACATTTTGCCTTTTTGTCAGATGATTTTCCCCTTTAGGAGTCTCTGAAGTTTCCTACTTAATAACCAAATCAATTCTTGAGATATTTTTTTTAGAAAATAAAGATCCAACCTGCATACTTTTCTTAATGATATGCATACCAATAAATATAAACAATGAACGAATTGTCTTACTTGCAGCCCTTAACCTGAGGACTGTGAGGAGGTTGCCAGCATAATTGCTGGACATTTCAACAATACTGGACAAAACAGTTCTCCTAAAATTCTGCTCGGATGTGTTTTGAGGAAAAGAGGGTGTCAGGGAGGGGGCGGGGGACTAATTGCGATCCATTAATTTCGACTCTTTACTTTAAAAGGGAACCAGAAGTCTAAATTTCCGATCAAATGAGCTTCCTCTAAAGTTCACACAACCACTCCTTCCATAAAAAGCTTATATACCCCCGTGGGCATAACACACAACCCTTGCCCCCAGAATCTTTCGTTTTGACATCATGGACTAACTAATAAACAGAGGCGTAGACTTCTATATAAACCCTAGAAAAGCTCACGCGTGATTGACATAAAGTTCCACGATCTTAGGAGATAATACCAGCATGTGGCTTGGCGAAAGCCAGGTATTGTTCCCAACTGCATTCGCATACAACAAATATTCACATGTGGCGATCGTCACACACTACCTGCTTGTTGTATCTGCATTAGTCCGCATTAATTGGATTAAAGCTTAAAATGAATTTGGTTAATTTTTAAGACGGTAAGTTTTAAAGTTTATTTTATAAAATAAATCATTCATTTTTTCATCTTCATCACAATAAGATTTATGGTGTATATTATGCTTTTGTATTAGTCAAGATTTATAAGAATGTCGATCCTACGGGACAAATTTACCGAATTTTGGGGGGGATGTATCCCCGTTACCCCCCCCCCCCCCCTTGGTTCGCCCCTGGTAACAGGTACATAAGATACCTGCTTATATACCTGACTCCCTGAAATAAGTTCTATATAAAAAAAATGACTATAAAACAGATAAATATTTTTTAGATACACATTTACAAGAAAACTTTTAGTCAGTACTTAATACATCTAAAAACAGCTATGTAAAACATATTCGATATAAGCATAGCAAATCTAAATTCTATTAGTTAAGAGAATTAATTTATTCATGAATGTCAATTTTTACATCAATAATAGCTAATGTACTTCGAATTAAAGAACAATAAGGAATGTAAAATGGGAGGGGGTGTATCAACTACTAGTATTAACATTTCTAAAAAAAACACCAAAAAGCACATACATAACGGCACCATATTCAGAGAGATCCGATGTTCGTAGCTCTTTCTCAAATTAAAACTACAGGTAACAAATTCCACTTGATTGTCTATTAGTGGTCTCACGTTTGGCTAAATAGGTCAATCACATTGATTTACAAGAGTCCGCATGATTGCAACTTGGTTCTTATTGGTGTATTATTTTTAGTTGACCAATCATAGCCATTTTAGAGACTTGACGTCAATTTTTATGTGGCAATGACCAATAAAATAGATTCTTCAACAACAAAAAAAAAAAAAACTACCGTTTGTGCAAAACTATGAAGAGCAAAAGATCGCAAAAACATTTGATTTTATATATTAGCTAACAAACAACGGGCGGATTAGTTGGAGAGGTGAAATAAATTAGTCATCAAAGCGATTTTTCTGATTTAAAACTTTCCACTGTAGTACCGACATATCTTTTCCTCCAATTGATATCACTCGATTGTCTTCGTGCATAAAAGCCACGTTGGTTACATGACTGCTGTGCCCACCATAGATATGACCAATGCTCTAAAAGAAAAAATTATAAGTCGTATGTTTTTTTGGAAAAATTTAAAAATATGTTTTATATATATTTTTCCAAAAAAATATATTTTTCCAAAAAAATGTTTTTTTGGAAAAATTGAAAAACGTTGAAAGTACTTCGAATGAAAAAAAAAAGAAAAGAGGAAGAAAATGCAGGTTCTAATCTGCTATCCATCTAATCCACAGCACAAAAATTGCGCATATCGTAGGTTAGTTAATATGCTTTGGTTTAGTACCGCAAGTCCTTAAAGGACTTGCTGTATCTATTTTGTATCAATTCCTTATATAAAAGATGCAATTACTTCATTTCCAGCATTTAATCACCCCAGCATGGATACTTTTTCTGAATAGTTCGTTTGCCCCATGGATGTACGCAATAGAGCGATCTCCCTCCCCCGGTACTTAATAGACCGCCCTCTATATTTTTGTCGATTTTGAAGTTATGTCTGTCCCCCTATATTCTGTGTTTTCAAGCATGTGTTATAGCACTTTTTTCTGCGAGTTAGAATTAGTATAGTTTCTCATAAATAAACTTTCCAGGCAGAAGAATTTTGCTACTTTTTCACTTTTCTGAAGCAAAATTTTTATCTAATATTCCAAAATTCAATCAGAAATTTTCCTTTCTCGTTTTTACTGCCATGTCATCAAGGTTTTTAACAAATGTCATCTAAAGATTAATAGCGACTTTAACTGCAGCACAATCTATGGACACGATTCTACAGCTAAATGACTTGCCTGCTAATAATTAGTTTGGATCTGAGTCTGTTGTGTTTGCTTCCAAACGCAAGAGTTTGACGCTACCTCAACTCCTTAAAAAACCACTAAAAACTAAGGACACCTAAAATTCCTAGAATTCGATTTTGGTTCCAAAATTAAACGACATGATAACTTATCCAACTGATTACCAACGAAAAAGTTTAGTGTAATTAGCCTGTACACGACAAGGCTGAGGGGTACTGCTAAATTCACAAAGGCATAAAAAAGATTTGAAAACACAGGCTTAGGCTCTGCACCAAAAATAAAATTGATGTAATACATAATAGATTTCAACTATTTAAACTGAAATCTTACAAAACCCATACCAGGCTACCCAGAAATTACTTAAAAACTTCCATTAATTGCAAGTAATATATCCTTGAATCTCACAATGTCAAGCCACACTTTGAAGAATAAATTAACAATAGCTGAATTATGTATGCTATGAATAACTATAATTAAATATAATAATTCTAAATAGTTGAATTAAGTACAATTAAATTGGTTGTTCTTACTAAATTAAGAAACCATTTGAAGATTAATGGAGATGACAGACAGTGCCAATTAACTCTGTTTGGGACAATTAATATTGTAAACATAAACTCATCAAAACTGAGGATATAAAACTGAAGAACGAAACTGAAGGTATGAAACTGAAAATATACCTTGATGTTTGAAGCAGGGAACTGGTAAAGTCGCACTGTGCCAAAATCATCGCCAGTAACGAGCAAGCTGCCATCGTGAGATCTAGCACAATTGTTAATGTCGGTTCCATCGGCACCTTCTGGCCAGATGCCAACTGAATTGAAACTTATACGACATGTGTCAGTGGCCCATTGTACATCTTTCAATTGAGATGGTTGGAGTATCTGACGACAAGTGTTTGGATTCCCTGAAAACAAAGTAATATTTTAAACTAACGCAAAAAATTTTCACGATAATTTCAACCAGGTTTTTTTTCTTGGTGTGGTAAAATCTTGATAAAACCATGAATATCAGGTAAAGAAAAATTATTTAAACTAAACCAGCATCGACTCCCTGATTATTTGTTGAGAGGGAGTTTAAGGGTTCTATGCCAGCATTTTTCTAACCAATTCACTAATCCAGAAAATATTTCTCATTTTTTTGATAAATAGTCTGTTTACCTGCATTTTCAAGATCAAAGTGCGAGTTGGAGAAATATTGGGGAAGTCGAGCCCGATACCCCTCCCCCTAAATACATCGCTGTACTGAGCAAGTTTCTATGGGAAAAAACACACGCCCACATAACAAGAAAGCTGGGCAAGAATTTAAATAATAACTTGGATAAGTCATTATTTGAACATAATAAAATACCTCACATTCAACTACCTAGAAACCCTCTAGAGGCATAATTCTTTGGCTGAGGTAATCCTGTATGAACTAGGAGGACGTGGGCTGTTGCGGTATACAAGCCAGTTAAACAAGCCCTACTAACTAGGTAATTTGTACACCAAATTACGATAAACTGAATATTCTTTATTTCACGTCTATCCAACTCAGGTAAGTAAATTTGATTTCAGAAAGTCAGATTTCAGTCAGAAAGTCAAAGTCAGTGATTTCAGATTTCAAGCCTGCAAGCTTCGAAAACACCATGTATATGTTATCAGGTGCCTTCCAACAAAACAAGAACTGTTCTCGCAATAAACACCAAAAGGGTTATTTCCTTACCAAAAAACTATTTAGCACTAAATAATCCCAAAATATAGATGATTCAGACAAAAAATTAAGCAAAAGGACCTTGATAAATAGTCTAAAATTGCTGCTAATATTTCATTGTTAAAGTCCAATTTTCATGCTTTGACAATACCCAGGAGCTAATTAAAGTTTTTGTTGATCTCACACTATAGCAATAGCTTTGTTGCAGTGGCGGTCACTAATTTCAATAACTGTCGCTAACTATCAATTACTACTTTAATAATTAAGTTTATATACAAATAGAATAACCGATTAGAGAATCAAACATGAAGACAATGTTTATAAGAAACTGATTTTGTTTCTTTTTCATTATTTACTTTTCTATCACTTTATATTTACTTAAACTAAATAATTTAGGTAAAGGATAAAGGTCCTCCTGAGCCCTTGATGGCGCATAGGCCGTCAAATCGGTGTTTTAGTTGCTGTATCTTTTTTACAGGGACAGGTAAAAAACATGTCGTCAACGGGGACGATCTCTGGGATCTGTGTTACCAAACAAAGCATCAATCCAAAGAGCTACTACAGAGTAAACTAAACAATTTACCATGTTTTAAATATAAACAGTTTTCTAAGACGGTTCATGCGGTCTGTTTCATGGTAAAAAAATGGCCGAGGTAAGTAGTTTGAGGTAAGGTAAGTAGTTTGCTTAACTAGATTTTTGTCTTTATTTTGTTTAGTAGATCATGATCTTTTTAGTCATGGTTTTAGTCGGCCTACCTTATTTTTTTTGGAGAAGAACTCTGCCACCTATTAATCGCGAGATATTTTGGCGGTTTCATTAATATTTCTGTCAAGTATATCTATTTCGAGGTATAATTCAATAATGTATCACACTACTATTGTGATGCAGTTTAATAAAATCTGTCAACATTTCCTCGATGACTGAACCTTTCTTTTAATTTTTGTATGGTCTAAGAGAATATCCCAGTTATTCGTGACGGAAAATTTTCTGTTGCTGTCTTCTTTAATACTATTGTTTAGTATGCAATGAATTGCGAATACTTCAACTTGAGCGCTTGCATCTCCATATCTTGAGTTGAAATCGATGTTTAAAAGATGTTGAATTGGTGTTTAAAAGTTTCAACGAAAGCAGTGAATAAAAGTATAAATATTACTAATGGATAATTAAAATTATGAAAAATATTAATGAAGTATTAGTTTCCCAAACTTCCAGATTTTATTATCAATGATTTCTCTTGATCCCACGTCTCATGTTATTGACTTGGGTATGGGGGGGGGGGGGGGAGGAGTCAAAGGGAATATGATAACTGTATGTAGTTGTTGTTATTTCATATGAAAATTTTTACCTTATTATATCCTTAACTCTTTATTTTGCGAGAGGGGGGGTGTAGGAGGAAATATCCAGAAAACAATTATGCATGGATTATTGTATTGCATAGATATAAGAAACTATTCCTGTTTGTTGTTACAACAAATTGTGAAGGAATAATGACAAAGAAGTTATACCAACTATTTTCATACTTGTTAGAATGTCATTTACTGTGGGTCCATAGAGAATTGTTAAACGGCCCACATAAAATAATTTGTGGCGACGTGGTCCCAACTGGCTCACAGCTGAGGCCTCAAGGCCCCATTGGATCCACATCCCACGATGTGGGTATCCTGGGATATGGAGCTCGGAAATTCACATTACTGACCTCCATCCCAAGCCAGGACTTTAGGTTGACGACACGAGGACACGAACCCACGTCCTCGGCTCTCGGCCCAAAGAAACTCATAAAACAAACACGACACTACATTAGTGAAACTTTTACGTCCGTGTTTTTATACTACGTCTTTAACACTCTCTATGGGTAATAATAGGAAATGTATATAACAATGTCAAACAATCAAATGTAATACTAACAACAAAAAACTTATCTGGTACATATGCGGCACAGGTTTGTCTAATCAAACTTAAGCTGAATAAAAACGGCTACTTACAGAAAAGAACATCATGATCTCCGCTATTTGACCTGATCGCGGATCCATCCTCTGACCAATCAAGTTGGGTTATGAAGCTTGAATGTCCCTGAAATAAGAAAAAGCTTAGAAATAAAAGTGTACACGCGGTTGTGTAATATGATGAAACTGATCAAACAGTTCGTGGTAACGAATTGTAGCAAGAAGCGACCCGGCTCAATAGTTACCGAAACTCTAAAAAACGGAAGTTTGATACCAATATTTACATCGAAAGAATCGCATTTTAATGTGATTTTAAATATATGTTTCATCAAGTTTAGTCTTATCCATCAAAAGTTACGAGCCTGGGAAAATTCGCCTTATTTTAGAAAATAGGGGGAAACACCCCCTAAAAGTAGTACAATTTTAACGAAAATCACACCATCAGATTCAGCGTATCAGAGAACCCTACTGTAGAAGTTTCAAGCTCCTATCTACAAAAATGTGGAATTTCACAATTTTTGCCAGAAGACAGATAACGGATGCGTGTTTATTTGTTTTTTTGTTTTTTTTTTTTTTTCAGGGGCGATTGTATCGACTCAGTGGTCCTAGAATGTCGCGAGAAGGCTCATTATAACAGAAATTAAAAGATTAGTGCCCTTTTTAAGTGACCAAAAATTGGAGGGCACCTAGGCCCCCTCCCACGCTCATTTTTTCCCCAAAGTCACCGGATCGAAATCTGAGGTAGCCATTTCGTTCACCATAGTCAAAAAACCTAATAACTATGTCTTTGAGGACGACTTACTCCCCCACAGTCACCGTGGGAGGGGCTGCAAGTTATAAACTTAGACCGTTGTTTACATATACTAATGTCTATTGGGAAGTGTACAGACGTTTTCAGGGGGAGTTTTTTGGCTTGGGGGGGGGGAGAAGTTGAAGGGGGGTTACTTGGAAGGATTTTTCCATGGAGGAATTTATCATGGGGGAAGAGAATTTCAATGAAGGGGGCGCAGGACTTTCTAGCATTATTTAAAAAAACAATGAAAAAATAAATATGAAAAGTTTTTTCAAATGAAAGTAAGGAGTAGCATTAAGACCTAAAACGAATAGAAATTATTACACATATGAGGGGTTCACCTCCTCGTAATACCTAGCTCTTTACGCTAAAGTATTTTTAATAATTTCAACTATTTATTCTACGGCCTTTGTGATTCAGATGTCATTCTTAAGGAATTGAGACAAAATTCAAGTTTTAGTGTAAAGAGGGAGGTATTGACGAGTGGGTGAACCCCCTCATATACGTAATAAAACATACGATAATAGAAGTTCGTTACGTAAGTTAATTCGTAAATTACGTATATTTTTTACTAATGAAAACGTTCGCAAAAAATTAAAAGTTCTAGTTGCCTTTTTAAGTAACCAAAAAACTGGAGGGCAACTAGGCCTCCTCCCCCGCTCCTTTTTTCTCAAAATCTTCTGATTAAAACTATGAGAAAGCCAATTTAGTCAAAAGAAATTAAAATGCAAATTTCGTTTTCATTATTTATGTACGGAGAGCCAAAATCAAAACTTGCATTAATTCAAAAACGTTCAGAAATTAAATATAAAAAAACAAGTTTTTTTAACTGAAAGTAAGGGGCGATATTAAAACTTAAAACGAATAGAAATTACTCCGTATATAAAAGGGGCTTTTCCTCCTTAGCCACCCGCTCTTTACGCTAAAGTTTTTACTGCTTAAAAAGTAGAGTCAAGAGAAAGAGTCATGCAAAAAATAATAGAATGGATCCAACCATTTTCTGAAAATGTTCAGAAATATTTCTTCAGTTTTAAATATAAGCTTTGCACTCAGATTTGACATTATCATTTAGTGCATTTATGGGTCTGGGTCGTAGGAACAAAAAAAGCTCTTAATGATGAAAGAATAAATAAATATTCAGAGAACTTCATACTGATGCCAAATGAGGTTAACAAACAAAGCAAAAGGGTTAGAAGAAATTTACTGAGGAAACAACACTAAATGAATAAATAAATATTCAGAGAACTTCATACTGATGCCAAATGAGGTTAACAAATAAAGCAAAAGGGTTAGAAGAAATTTATGGAGGGAAACAACACTAAATGAATCTTCAGAGCAGTTCATTCTGATGCTGAAAAGCATAAAAAAAAACACCTCAAAAAGTGATATAGTTGGTGTCATGCCCACCTGAAGTACGGTTGGTAACTCAATATCAATTTATTTCATAAAAAGGCTTTTTCTAATTGTTTTTGGCGTACTAATAAAATACCCGATTCTATTTAAGCCAAGACATCATATCCTGTCCTAGTCCTAGAAATCTAGGTCCTATCCTGTCCTAGAAATCATATCCTTTTTTGTCTTAGTAGGTTCAAGTCATTTCAAATAATGGTATGGCTTTTTCCACAAAGGAAATTTGTTGGCTGACTGTTCTAGTGCGTCCGACAGCAAAAAACGACAACAATAGTTGAAAATGGCAACTTTCAGGGATTGGTAAATGCGCTATGTTTACATTGAAGTAAATGTGATCACTTTTGTTAGTTTCCTAGTTGTCAGTAAGCGTTTTAGCTAGCACGTGGCGTGGCACGTGGCTTGCTATCTTTTGCAATTCACATCCGGGGAAGTTCAGGAGAACCTGCTAAGTCGGATAAGAGATGCGTGAACACACTCTACCCTCTTTCCTAAGGAAACTTCGAAAACATTTCAAGAAAACGATGAAAACTTTAGATTAAATCGATTTAGATTAAATGGAACGGTCGCAGCCATTAAATAGCTATTTTATTATTAATCCCCAATAATTCATAAGTGAACTATAAATGTTCTATTCGGGAATAATAGAAGACTGGAAAGCATACACAAAGTAAGACAAATTAATAATGCTCGGCAATATGCTGACATGAGGAAAAGAAATTCTAGTCTCCCTTATCCTCCCTGAGGATCCCTGGGCATAGATAAGACCTTATGTCTGTGAAAATTAACATCTCAAATCTTTCAGTATTGGCCTTTAAGATCCACTTTGGTTTTTATATCAACATAAGCAATTCTAAAGTAGTTGTTCAGCTGTCAGCTTGCCGATATGTTCTTTTGAAGGAGCATAGACTAAGCTTAATGATTTAGCGTAAGGGTCATTCGATAAAGCCAATATCTACTTTTGAATCAACTCAAAATGCCTTCTCTAGCCTTCCATGTACAGTGGTACAAGAAAATAACATGTGACATTCTGAAATATCCGACTTACATTCCAAGAGCCATACTTTAGAACACTGTGGCAATTTGGTCCAGAGCTAGGGTGTCATAGGTATTACAGCGCTCAGGCTAGTCGTCCTATTGAGAGATGCCTGCACGAATATTATAGCTTCGTTGTTGATTCAGCTTTGTGTAACTTATAGCCAAGGTGTATGCGTGGAATCAATTGGTGCAATCATAATCTATGCATCCCTTACCACTACAGGCATAGAAACGACTTAGTGACCTTGTTGCTAAAGAGTGCTTTACATACAAATTATTAAATTGTCCTCCTGCAGAATTAGAGTGGTACATGTCTCACTTTTTATTTGGCACCTGCTTCTGGTAATAGAAAGCATCTGTTACTTCTCACACGGTGTGTGAGAAGCATTTGTATATAAAGCATCTGTATAGAAAGCACTGTGTGGACAAACCATCCATTAAGTTGGAAACTGTCCAGTTAGTTATTACTTTAGAGCATTGTGTCTTATCAGAGTTTTTACTAGCGTATCTTACCTATGCAAAAGATTAAACAAAAAATAAGTTTTTTTTTCAACTAAAAGTAAGGAGCTACATTAAAACTTAAAACGAGCAAAAACTATTACGTCTAAGAGCCCCTCCTCAATATCTCGCTCTTTACGATAAAGTTTGACCTGTTGTTCCAACTATTTCAAATGACTCCTGAAACACAAGTGCCATCTGCTTCTGGTAATAGAAAGCATCTGTTACTTCTCACACGGTGTGTGAGAAGCATTTGTATATAAAGCATCTGTATAGAAAGCATCTGTATAGAAAGCACTGTGTGGACAAACCATCCATTAAGTTGGAAACTGTCCAGTTAGTTATTACTTTAGAGCATTGTGTCTTATCAGAGTTTTTACTAGCGTATCTTACCTATGCAAAAGATTAAACAAAAAATAAGTTTTTTTTTTCAACTAAAAGTAAGGAGCTACATTAAAACTTAAAACGAGCAAAAACTATTACGTCTAAGAGCCCCTCCTCAATATCTCGCTCTTTACGATAAAGTTTGACCTGTTGTTCCAACTATTTCAAATGACTCCTGAAACACAAGTGCCATCTAGTTAGAATAGAAAACTTAAAAAGTTAAAAAAAAACGTCAATAAAAAGTTGCAAAAAAGTAAAAAAAAAAAAAAAAAAATCACAAAATATAACTTACCGTACACCTGCCAACACGATTCGCTTTCTTATAATCATCGTTTAGTTGATATAAGTAAATGTGATTATCCCGAGAACCAATAGCCAACGTTTTGCCATCAGGAGAGAATCTTATCACCTAAAAGTTAATAGCAACAACATAATTTAGTATATTGAGCAGGGTCAAACGTTTATCAAGGCGTTATCCTACGTTACATAAGCTCTTAAAATTAGGCTAAGACTCAAATTCAAGGGATTTCTCTACCTAAAATCAAAGAAAAAAAACTGTTTCTTTGAAACAGTGGGCCTATGACCAGTTATCCTGGTCCTCAATATCTTCATCTGCACACACTTCGTACATATGTGGGAGGGGGGGGGGGGCTATAGAGTCATTCTTCTAAATATTGAAGGTTTTATTATGGGTTCCATATTTCTAAAAGTTTTCGTATCCTTGTACATTTGTCCTTGAATTTATCCATTTACTTATAGACTTGCCATAAATTTTAGAGAAGTTAGACACAAGTCTTAATTCACTCACAGAAATTGCAAGGCCATATTTACTTCATATGATCAGGTTAAACCGGCAATGGTTCGAAAAAAAAATGTTTTAACACATCATTCCAAGATCATGTGACAGGATTTTATGCGCTATATAAAAAAAATTTGGAATTTATTATTTACTTTTACTCCGCAAAATAGTTTTAACATGTTTTTGTAACTGAAATCTTCAATAAAAACCCCATAATTTCTCACTTCCCTGTAATTTGTCTATTCGTAGTTTTTTGAAAATATATTTATTTTTGCTATACTACATAAAAATGTAGGAAACAAATTACTAAGCATGATAAAATTTACTAGACTTGGTGATGTTTAAGAGACAGAAATTGTGGTTTTAGGAAAATAAGGTGTTGACTAAATTTTAACACTAAGGTTACAAGAAGGGTTGCGTCCTTTCCCCGTTTATATAACTTAGTTTGAAAGTTGTGATAAGACAGATGAGATATTTATAAAAAATCAACTATTACAAGAACAAATGATCCAGATCTGTATTTCGGAGTAAAAAAGAGAAAAATGCCAAAGAACATCAAAACAATATAATTTAAAACACAAGAAATATAGCAGAATGGGAAAATGAGGAGAGCCTGAGTGAGCCTACGGGAGAGCGTGGTACCACAAAAGATAGTGAAACGCTCTTAGACTTAGATTCTACAAAAAATTGGCGTCCTAGATAAAATATCAGGGAACGGAAGAGGCAATGTTAGTTACATGTGCAGCATTATCAATAAAGATGTGGTGAAGACGTAAAATTAGAATCTCCAAAGCACAGGGTGCAGTTAAAAGTTTGGAAGAATTGAAAGAAAAAAAAAGCGGAAGAAGTATTGCAAACAACACAAGAAAAGCAGTTTAACTTGATCGAGAAAATATATTGAGAGTAGAAAGTTTGATCAGCAGCAACATCTTAAGAAATTGAAAAAAAGAAATTTCTTGTGTATATTTATCTCGAGTTATCAGAAAGGAATCGTGCGCCAAACCATTTTCTAGATCTCGCTGGTTTTTTTTTTTTTTTTTTTTTTTTTTTTTTTGCGGATGTCGAAGACCTCCCTTCACAAGAGTGGAGTCGGTCTGATATTGTAATTTCCTTTTATTAGCATTAAAGCTTGTTTGAATAGGCAATGCATTGAACACCCCCGAGAAAAGTCCCCCCAGACTCTACCCCAAATACTCCCAAAGAAGCTTACAATCGCCCCATCTTGGCTTGCCAAGTCTTTCCCAAAACTCACATTCAGTGGATAAGACAATAATCGAGGTAGGCGTTTATGTCAGTATCCATGATGGAAAGGAAAATGACTTTCGTGAGGTCCTTTCAAGGAGCTCCCGAAAAACGAAATAGAACCTCCCCAATCAAAAACAACTCCCTTCCCCTTGCTCCAACCCCACCCTCCCCAAACCTTGGAACATACATAAAAATATCTCCTGAAACTCCCTTTTAGATAAATAAGATAACTCTAATAAGGGTTGAAATTTTCAAATTGTTAAAAACAAATGTTTTCATCAAACCTCAATCGTGTTGGGTCTTTGCTAATGGCTCTCCAAGATTCTAAATCAGCAGAGATACTACTTAACTTAAAGACCCTCCTAAAATTCTTCTAAACATCCCAATAAAATCTGCTCTCTGGACCCAAAACCCCTACCCATCTAAAATAGCTGTGTATAACATTCTTTCAGGAATACCAAATCAAGAGCTAAAGGAAGAGCTACTCTGACAGAACTGGCAACCCAATCCCGTTTCAGATGTCATCCAACTCGGCAATGTCAAGCAAGTCTTACCCTTTCTCACTTAGAGAAAAAAGCAATATCCCAGGCCAGATTTTTCTCATTGGAAAAATGAAACCACACAAGCTTTACAAGCCCAAACTAATCCAATGCCAAAAATGACTAAACCTGGGATAATCAACAAACGAATGCAGTGAAATATTACAAACCCGCAGTAAATGTAAGAGTACCCCAAGGAATGCTAAATTCCAAAAAAAATCAGCCTACATGCATAAACTGCCAAGGTCCCTTGATTCTTCAAGTAAAACATTATGACCTGCATATAAAAAACTAGCACTAACACTCCAAAAGGCTGCAGATAAAGCTATACCTTATCCATTAGCAGCTCAGGAAGCAGATACAGCCTAATCACCCCAAACTAAACCCTTTACGAATCCACCCAATAATGACACTCACAGAACACCCAACTTCATTCCACCTAAAGCAACTAGCACCCCCACAAGACTCTTTCGCCAAAACACCCCAGCTCAAAATCCTACCGGAGAGTAACACCAAGGTTGAGCCAATTATCCTTCTCATCCAATAAGAGGTCTGCCTGGCCACCCTTCCCAAGCAGTACTGAATTAGAAGCAGTGCCAGGAATTAACCCTCTAATTAATGTCAACTCTGATGAACAACCAAACAAGCTAACACCTAATATACGCCTCTCCATATTAAACTCTAATGTAGTTCAGTCTATGACCCAACTACGGCCATAGAAAACAATAATCATAAATGAATTGACAAACATATACCTACCCAATCGCATGCTTATTCAAGGAAAAAGAATCTTTCTTTACTCCTAACAAAGAAAAACATTGACACACAGTCAAATGAAAACTAAAGCAACAAAGCAGCACATCCCAATAATTCAGTGGAATGTAAGGTCATTTTCAGAAAATAAGTTAAATGAATATCTTTTATGAACAAAAATCCACTGATATTGCTTGGCTTTAGAAAACCCACTTGACCCAAAACCAATAAAAAAAGTCCCCAAGATATACAATCCTGAGAAAAGATAGGTCATCAAAGAGAAAGGTAGGGGGAGGGGGATGAAGCATCAATAATATCAAATTTTTTGGAATTAATTTTATAATGTTAATTTTATATATAATGTTGACGCGATTGGAATTAATGTTTGACAGAATCACATCAAAATATAGCTGGTCCGGAGCTTCTATAGCCCCAATGATGAAACCAAAGATGCTATGGATTTCTTTAGTTATCTAAGCAATTCTAAGATGCTAAAAAATATAATTATTTGAGGGGATTTTAATGCCCACAGCCATTTGTGGGGGATAAGCCAGCAAATAAAGCTGGTAAATTTATTGGACATTCGATCTCAGATAATATTAAATTTATCAATTGCTACCCATCCAAATTTAAATACATATCTTAACCCTAAAATTGGTAAACTTTCCACAATCGATCTTTAAACTGTGTCCATAAATATTTTGAATAAAATTTATATAGAGAAAATTGACAACTTTTGCACGGGCCACTTTGCCATAGTTTATTCAATCAATGAACTCGCTAAAACTCAGCCCCATACCCCAAATATATTAACACCAAAGTGGGCCATGTTCAAGAATAAGCTTAATGATGAAATTATATGTAAATAATAAGTATATTTAGCCTATATGATATAATAAGTATATATATATATATATATATATATATATATATATATATATATATATATATATATATATATATATATATATATATATATATATATATATAAATATATATATATATATATATATATATATATATATATAATTGACAAGTAAAATAAGTACTATATATAAAAAAAGTATAATAAGTCTCACCCAGGGATCATATATTTCAACTATAACAGCTGACACACATGCTGAAGTTTTGGAAACCGTACTAACAAATGCAGCTAATCATCCTATCCCCAAGACAACACCTAAGAAAACAGTCCCTAAACACACTCCTAAAGCATAGAGGTCAAATGAGTGCCAAAATAGAGAACAAAAAAGGCAGCTAGGAGAACATAAAAAAAATCTCCAGCTACGTATTTAAATAAATTACAAGCAGAGGCTAATCTCAAAATTCTATATTAAAGACTATATATAATTACTGGAATAATTTTGGAAATAATCAATCCAGAGAAAACACATGAGCCAATTATACATAAGATCAGAAGCCACATTTGTGGAAAAAAAAAAACATCTCCCAACCCACTCCAGTATGAGCTATTATATAATAATACCCGTTATGATAATGATAATGAAAAGGCAAACTTATTTGCGACTTTTTTCTCTAATAAGCTACTATCAAATAATAGTAGCAACACCATCCTAATTTCCATAAATCCCATATAACAGTCTCGCCCAGGCTCAGAGTATATAATACGTCCATGCACAATTTATGAACTGAATGATGCAATACAACACATTATGGCTAAAGCTACTAGTAGCTATGACAACAAACACCCTACATGGATAAAGAATTTCACCCCTTCTTATAAATAGGAACTACTAAATTGCTATAATCATGCATTGGTAACTTCCAAATTCCCCAATGTTTGGAAATGTTCGTCCCTCCTACCAGTTTTAAAGAAAAATAAACCCAAATATGACCCTGAATCTTACAGGCGTATGATAATTCCTCCTGTGCTGGAAAGATTAACAGAGAAAATGATTTACAACCAATTCCTTTGATTTGTCGAGAAGAATAATAAAATACCTCATACTCAAACTGGCTTCAGGAAACACCACTCCACAACGAATGCTTTTTTGAGCTAAGATTGTTGTTTAAATCAACCTTTCTCTCTCTCTTTTTCTCTCTAACAAATGCCATCAATGAATCTCATTAAAAAAATAATATCCTATTAGCTGTATTCCTAGATTTCGAAGGGGCATATGACAATAGAAACCACCAGACCCTTTTAGCCAAACTTGCAAATCTTTTATTACCCCCAAAGCCATCAAAAACACAATAAAAACATGCTATAGGAAAATCAGAATAATAAAAAGAATAATCTTTTTAAAAAATAATCTATAAAAATAATATAATCTATAATCTATAAAAATAATAATCTATCAAAAAGATAGAATAATAATCTATAAAAAGAATAAAAAGAATAATAATAAAAAGAATAATCAGAATAATCAGAATAATAAACTATCCACACCCTGGTGTTGTAATGAGAAAACTTTGCTCCAATTCTACAAATCACATATAAGACCCCATACTCATTATGGGCTCATTGTTTATGGTACTTGTGCTAAGACCCAGCTGCAGAAAATTGAAACAACACAACACAAAATGAATTGAATTGAAACCCGTTATAATACACATGAAAAACGGAGTATAATGTGAATAAAAGAAAAGAGGAAAAAGAAAATGACCTAAAAAAACTAAACGACACTTCATCTTACTTAAAAACAATTAAAACATACAAAAGCAAAAGCAAAACATTTCTTGTATCAAAATAGCGCTCCATGGGTGCCGACCAATTCTGCTATTATAGGTTTCTATGCCTTTTCTGATAGAAGCATTTGGGTCTATGATGCCGTAATCCGGATATAATCTGTCTTACATTTGGTCTTAGGCAACCAACAAGTGCTCAGTTTCTGCTTGCTGAGAGTGGATTACCAACAATGAAATACAGACGAAGATATGTTTTAATAAATTATCTGACAAAAAATTGAAGTCAATAGCTCACATACCCTGCATAACTGATTAAGAAATCCATACTTGCATAGAGCCATTGCAAATGAATTTACAAGTTCCCAGAAACAACTCCCAATACCAGCAAAGTCTATTGCACCTACATTCCGCCATACCCCTCATGGAGTTGGTCAGTCCCCATAATAAATACTAATTTCTCAAAGTGGACATATGAACTTACCCGCATTGCTTTCATCCAGAAAAAATTTGTTGAATTTAATACAAATACATATGAAAACCATTTCCCATTTTTTGTTGATAGGTCCAAAATGAATGAGAAGCTGGCAAATGGAGCTTTTCTCTCACCCCTCGATAGCGGAATGGGTGTAAGACTGCATGATAATGTGTCTATAATGTCTGCAGAGTTAAATGCCACAATTATGGCACTAGAGCGCCTTATGAATAATAAACCCTTGATTCTTTATTTTTAAAAAAATATTATAGTGTATTCTGACTCTTTGTCGAGCATAGAGCTGCTGTATTCAGCTTCTCAGTATCAGATGGATTTCGACAGATTTTATTGTCTTAGCATTATAGACACTCTTGCTTCAAGAGGCATAAAAATATACCTTCAGTATGTTTCAAGCCACTCAGGCTTAACTGGGAACCACCAGGCAGACTAAATTTAAAAAATGCTCTAAATATTGACCAGCCAAGTGATGAGACTAATCCCCATTAGGCATTTATCGATGGAGATTATCAAAGGTAATGTTAAAAAAGAATAAAACAAATTTATCTCCCTTCCTCATTAAGCACCTTTCTAAAATTTAGGATAGAATTCGGTTTGGCTCAAATGGGCAAAATTCTCAGGCGTTTTTGTGTCGGTTTCCAAATTCAAATGGCTCAATTCCCTCATCCACTTTGCAGACAGCGTAATATAAAAATGAAAAAATTGACCATTGCCTATTTGAATCTAATATGCTGACGTGTGCACAGTAAACCCTGAAATGTAAAATGTTAAACTGCTTCAAATACCACAAAATTTCCCATACCTTCAAACACCAAAGACCATACCTGCACACGGAGCACGGAACAATGTATATCCTCTGATATTTAACTTCCTAGAATCAAAAGATTTACTGCTGATATCTAAACAGATTCAAGATAAATAAGGAGCAACCATTGCAATAAATCCTTTCAACTCACAGAGTGAGTCAAAAGGAAAAGGGCTAAATAGTCTCGACTGAAAAGCCGACGTTTGCCGAAATAGAAGAAGAAGAACATTAACATCCACAGCAATGATAGTGGTCAAGTAGGGTTATGAAACATTGGAACTTTGAAAGTTTGAGAAAAGTATGGTGAATGTTTTCCAGAGGTATTGCCTAGGGACAGTGTTGGTGATAGATTAACTGGCAATATGTCAAACAATAAGTTGTATGGTAAACGTGGTTAGATCCCAATTTTTCGCATGAGGTCTCCTAGAAGCTCCCAAGAAACATTGAAAATTAATTTATACCTGGATCGGTTCAGATCCATCAGTATGCTGAACAAGCTCTTCACGAGTATACATATCGAGAAGCTGCCACTTCCCTGTGGTAGTTCCCACAGCTACACTCGATCCATCGGGGGATATGTCTAAGGACTGTACTGGCTCCTGGAAAGAAAGGGGTTTTTATTCAGTCACAACAGTACCACAGGATATATAAGAAAAGAAGTCAAGAGAAAATAAAATTAGGAAGGGAGAAAAATAAAGGTTTAGAAATTCGAATAGTCTCGGGTATTTACAAAGCAAACACAATGCAAAAAACTTGTTGCCACAGTCCAAATTGTGACTACTAATTTTAATTTGACTCACAGAAACACAACCGCTGTAAGGCAAAACTCTTTTAAAAAATGTGTGGAAAGATAGTATCTAGTACAAAGTTTAAAAATGGAATTGTCAAATATATGAGATGTTTAATACTGCATATAAACATCGGAAGAAGTATAAAATGTAGCTCAAATCTTAAAACGTAAAAGTTGCCCATGATTTTTTTTTCTTTTTTTTTAAATAAAGAAATTCGCAAATTTATTTTTAAGGTTCCAATTTTAGGATTTCGCACAAAATATGAATCAAAGATTTTCTCCAACGTTTGCAATTGATATAAAAACTCAATAAAAATCATTAGCAAAAATCACCTGTTTGCATGCGCACACACTTTTTAGTAAAATTGCTGCCAACAATTTG
The DNA here is from genome assembly GCF_032884065.1 of Artemia franciscana. NCBI lineage: Eukaryota > Metazoa > Arthropoda > Branchiopoda > Anostraca > Artemiidae > Artemia > Artemia franciscana. The sequence goes on along the minus strand of NC_088869.1, from coordinate 58,038,250 downwards.
TTATCAGGACAGCAGAAAGACGCATTAAATATCAAAGTTTACTTGTCGCACGAACTAAAATATATATATTCAGCACAACTTCTAATACTGAATCGGAAAATGCAACAACATTTTTTTTTTATTTTTTTTGCACCTGCAGTTGTGTTTACGGTTAAGGTTTCTCAGTAGTTCTCAGTGCTTCTTAAGACAAAAAGGAAAACTTGTTTTCCGGCAAAAAAATAATCAGCAGTAATAACCATTTCTTACAAGGATAGATAAAAATATTTTTAGACTTGAGACCTCAAAACTTCCCGCTGAAATTCTCCTATGTGCACAAATTTTTCATTTAATTCGCCTATTTTTGGTAGTTTTGGATTACCTTTAATTATCTTATAGCAAAGATTAAATTTGGAAGGTACTACTTTTAAGCACAGCACCGTCGATATACAAAGGGACTATGAGACGAAGGGACTCTTAAAAGCAGGCTACATCACAAGGTACCCTTTCCGGTTTTCTGACAAAAAAGGAAGCTTACGAGGAATTTCCTTGTTCGTCTATTTGGTGACTCTTGACCATGACCGCTGGTTAAGCGTGCTTTAAGTTTATAGAATGTAAAATAAAAAAGAAAGAAAGAATAATAATTTGACGGAGGATTAGAATCATTCGTCTATTTGTGAATTCTTAACCTTGACTGATGGGTTTTAAGCATAATTGACGTGTATATGGTCAATAAACAGCAAAATTAACTATCAAGTTGACAGATGACAGTATAATAAGGGCAATTAAGCAATTTGATATGTATATTAGCTCTAACAAAAGGATAGACGAATAAAACATAAACCTACTAAAAAAAAGGTCATCCAAAAAATAAACTGAAAAATTGGGTCATCCAAAGTTTTTGATTGCAATTTTCTTGGCTGAACACAAAAGTCGTTATGTGATGATTTTTTTGAGGTTTTGAACCTTTTTTGGCTCAAGAACTAAAAATAGTAATTACAGTTTATTGGCGAATCCGTCGGCAATCGAAAAAGCAATCGGGCTGAATCTATTGCCCAAAGTTTTTGCGGAATTTGCGTAATAGCAAAATTTTCTACCTGTTTTCCTTCTTCTTTTTTTTTTACAAAAAGTTTAATTCTCTAAGAAAAGGTGCCATTGGAGTTTTTTTTAAACTGAATTCAAAGTTTATCAGCTTTTGTGCGATATTTTCTTTTTCTCTAACACATAAAAATAAAGCACCACAAAATTTCCATTTTTATTACCCAAAAACGATTAGTGCTAGAAAAATTTCCCTTGTATTTACAAATTGACATACAAAGCTGAATTAAAAAACCTTCCTTAACAATTTAGTTTTGTGCTATTTATTTCAAAAAAAAAATGGAAAAGTTGAAATTTACCGACAATAATCTTCAGCATGCTGAAGAGCAAAACTTAAATAATTTGACAAAAATTTAAATTTAAAATTCCATTTGAATTGTTGAATTCGTAAATATAATTGGATTGTCCTATCGCAGGAAAATCACTAACTTCAAAAATCCTTACACATTTACCATGCTCGCAAGAATAAAGATTTTGTTCATTTTTTGAATTTAAAAATCAAAACTGCATTATTAAATACGATAAAAATTCATTGCTTTGAAAAGAAATGAAACCAAAAATTTGACAGCAAAATTCTAAAGATTACTACTGAAAACTGAAGTTGATGGATAGTTTTTTGTAGCATGCTCAAATTGGTACAAAAATATAATGTTTTAGGAAACTTTCTGGAAGATACTTTCCTAGTGATATTTGTAAAGAAATCTCTTTCCTTCTCTTTCTGCCCCTGACACAAAAAAACTGCCATAAAAAATTGGAAAGGGGGATAGGTTATAACAGTAAGTCCTATGAAATTTTGAAAACTCCTAATTCCCTTCTTTTTTGAAGAAGAAAAGAAGTGAGTGAATTCATTCTGAAAAAGAATAGGATTTTAAATTTATATCTCAAAAATTACGGGATTATAATTCAAAAATGTACTTTTTTTTAAATACTCGTGATTTACTCCCTTCCTTTTTTTGGTAGAAAATTTATGAATAACCTTCCTATTAGTTAACATTCATTTGAAAATAAAACAAGAATGTAAAGACTTTTGAATCTATGTCAAAAACAAAAATTTAGAACCAAACATATCCCAATATCGAAAGTTAACAGCATAGTCTCGGACGTCGAATCCCACATCGTAATAGTTCCATCAGAAGCTCCATTCGTAAATTTTGCTCTCCCCTACCTACGTACATTATAACTTTAATAATTAAGGGTATGAGCAGCCAGGTTGGGAGAGGAGGATGTCGTTGATATAAATACGCATGAATTAAAAAAAAAATGGAAAAAAAGAACAACAACTAAATTCCAGAGTTGCCAATAAAATTAAATGCATTAAAATATATTAATAAGCCACTGAAGGAAATAGCAAAGAAGATAACAAAGTAGATTTATAACCGAGATCGACTATTAATGGCTGGAAGCAATAGATTCATGACGTTCTGCAAATAAATAATTTATCCATCTACTGAAAGATGCACATAAGTCTATACATATACATATTTCCCGTATACGTATCTATACTATTTCCCAATTCTTTAAGAACGACTTCCAAAACACAAGGATCCTTTAATTAAAATTAGAAGCTTTTTTAAGTAATAAACTACTTTAGCGTGAAGAACGAGGCATTGAGGGGGAGCCGCCTCCACATTTCGAAAAAAAACTTCTGTTCGTTTCAAGTATAGGTAGGCAATACATAGTTTTGTATACAATGCTATAATGTGCTATAACAATGGTTTATGTATACATAAATTGAGCATGTTTAGGCCACTAGTCAACAATTTAAAATTCAACATATTCCGTTATCGAAAGGCCACAGTAAAGTCTTGACGTCGAATTGAAGTAATTCTATCTGAAGCTCCAGTCACAAATAAAGGTTGCCTCCGCCTAGCTGCCCGATAAAATTAGTAATTGAAGGTAGAAAAAGCCTAATTGGGATAGGAGGATGTCTGTGACATAAATATATATATATATGACTTCTTAAAAACAGGAGGGAAAAACGATAACTGAGAAGCATAGTTTCCCAAAAAATTAATGTTATAAAATATATTAATAGGCTACTTAAATAAATAGGAAAGAAGAGTAGCAAAGTAGATGTATTACTGAGGTTGATTATAGCACGGTAACCAATAGCTGGAAACGATACCTGAATGACGCTTTGCAAATAAATGATTTATATATTTCTATTGAACGATGCAAGCAAGTTAAGTCCTTACAGAATTAGGGTGGATCTGAGTTTGCATGTTCATGTTCAGGCCAGTATTCAACAATTTTAAAATGAAGCCTACCCCATTATCGAGAGTCCAAACAACAGTCTTGGACATTGAGTCCCACATTGTAATAGTTCCATCAAAGGCTCCAGTCACAAATTGAGGTTCAGTTGGGTGACTAACCAAAGCCCAGAGTTCTTCAATATGGCCTGACATTATGACAGAGAATGGTAGCTCAAAACTTCCAGCTAATATGGCGTTTTTCGTCGTCCCAACTAAGAGTTGACTACCCTTTCCTTCAGCAATTGTTCGACAATTTCCATATTGTTCAGGTACCTGCAAAAATTAGATGTCCGATTTCGTTTGTTTGAATTTTATCGGTTAAATTAGTAATATAATAGTAGTATTGACATATTACCTAACTAATAAGCATAGGCACTGTTTATAGTCTAATTCTTGTCTGAGTCAAGCCCTGCTTTTTTCTGTTTTTTTTTTTTCAAAGAACGGATGTGTCCACGTTTAGTTACCAATTGGGTAGCCATAGTTTAAATTTCTACATAACAGATTTTCGGGCCCGGAATGAAAAGACCGAACACAACGCCCTTTAATTCAGGAATTGCTAAAAAAAAAAAAAAAAAAAAAAAAAAAAAAAAAAAAAAAAAAATCATTGTTCAGATGTATACAAAAATATGTTCATAATTTTGAAGTGCCAATACTTTTTTACTACAAAAACTAGATCAACAATTTTCACTTATTTTATTTCCAGTTATTACATTGGTAATATAAATAGCAAAATCACTATATTACCTAACTTAATTAACAATTGGGTAGCCAACACATTCAAGCATTTCAAGAAAATCATTACACTTTTTATTTCAGCAATTGATTATTCCTTTGTTCAGGTATATGCAAGAAGAATTTCATAATTTTGCAGAAGCCTGTACTACAAAAATTAGATGCACAAAAATCATCAAATTTTATATGTTGATTAAATTTACAAGTTTATATGGATGAAATCATTCAATTCCTAAATTTTGTAGCACTAAGTAGGCTTTGAGAAAGATATTTAATTACAAAGAAAGTTTATATTGCTTCTCTTCTTTTAACGAGGTAAAACAGACATACAACTTTGTGTAGATAATTAGCTTAATTAGTAAGTAAGTTTTTATTGTTTCTTTTTTCAATAGGTTGTAAAAGGCTTAACACTATTTTGCATTATAGAAAAAAGTAAATAAACTAGCCACAATATTGCAAACTTTAACTAATTTTATAACCATAAAAGCTCAAGCTGTGACCAGTTTTGAGCAATAAGTTTTAGTACTACATCATTGCTTGAGAATATTCACAAAACAAAAAAAAAACGATTTAAACCAGATGCATAATCGGGGTTTGTTTTAAGTATGGGTAATTTTGGTAATTTCAGAAATTTATAAAAGTGCATCACTTTTGTCCTTTTTTTGTTTTACAGATCAACTTGTTCTACTATTTAGAGCACTACGGCCCAATATAATTTTTTTTTATTATCTTAATTTTTATTAGCTTCAAGGTAGTTCATCCAGCAATGACATACACACACAAAAAAAAAACAACAAAAAAACACACTAATATATCTGATCGCTATGAAAACCACTGAAGAAAATCATTAACACGGTAAATTTCCGTAAAATCTAAACATTCTTTTTAAAGAGACCGCATTTTCAAGCGGGATATTAAAGCAATTTTTTTTTTTGGGGGGGGGGGGGGTTCTTACAATTTACTTTGTTAGCCTAGTCAAATAATTTCTTCTCACTATTTGCGTGAGGAAAATAAAACCCAAGAAGCTTGACAATATATGAAAAACAGGTCCAACGTCTTCGGGAGGTGTACCATGAGTGTCAACCCCCTCCCCCATATGCAAATTTATAAGAAAAAGGGCATATTTAAATGATTAAATGAGACTGCCACTTACCTCAGCGGTGTATCCAGTCCTTCTATAAGAGGGATCCCAGAGAGTCAACTGCCCATCTTTTCCTCCGCCAGAAACCACGTGACCATCTTTTAAAACCAAAAGAGAAAAAACAGCACCTTCATGAGCATTTTTAATGGATTTTAAAATTGTGTTTGTACCTGCAAGAATAATAATTAGGATTTTTAAAAAGCAGGATTGCCAACAGAAGTAATTTATTACTAGTTAGTGGTCTTCTTATCCTTGAACCTCTGTCTCCCTCCTTCTATCTCTTTATTTCTGGCCATTAAACAATTATATTTATATCCCTCTATCTTTTTCTCTCTAGTGATTTTTTTATTATCAATCATTTCCTGTTCGTTTGTTTCTTACAAATACTTATCTTCTGTTCAACAGTTAGATCTTTTCAAGATATTATGTGTCTTTTTATTTACTTTTCAATTTAAAAACAATATAGATGTACCAAAAATTTACTCTACGTTGACAAACAAAAATTAAAAGCCTTATGAAAAGTAGAAAACCAGTCTGTTGGTATTGACAAATAAAGTCAAATATAAAGTTATTTTAATTTTCAGTTTTTTCCTCTACTCTAGAGGTGTTTGGACGATTAGCTGAAGATTTTCCGATGGTTCTCTTGCAAATATGACAAAATTTCCGAATTTTCCCCTGGCACAACCGGCGATATTTATCATCTCATCAGAGATTATATTTATCTAATAATCTACTATACAGTTTTAAACTTAAAATGTATGATTCAACATAATGAGTACTAATAGTAATATGGAAACATTGTCATCATACTGATAACATTGCTATGTCATTGTTTACTGACTTTTCCAATAAAGATTAGATAGTCTCGATGAGTCAAAATCCTTGATTAGCCAGAGGAATCCGCTTCACATTTTTGAAATAAAGCCTGACAACGAGAAAAAGAAGCATAAAAAAGGAATATATCTGCAACTAACAGGAAGTTTCCACAAGAGGCAGGGGGGGGGATGGCGAGGCCAGTCCGATCAAGGGGATAAATTTGAGTCAAAGCGATAAATTCCATTTTGTCAGGTTGCTTTTTTATTACCTTGCTTGTTTTGAGGGAAGGTTCTACAATATTTATTATTTAGTTAGGTGCTGTAAGTTTTCCGAGGAATAAAAATTATTCCAAAATTCATATTTTCAATGACTCAAAATTTTTAGCTCCGCCAAATCAAAAGGCATTATATTACGCAATATTAATTTCAACAGGAGACCCAAACGTGAAAAATATATTTCTGGTTTTTTACTCTATTAAGGATCAGCTATTTCTACCAGTTTGAATAAGAATCCTACAGATAATATTCATTTTCAAGAAAATATTAAAATGTCTAATAGAGCCGAATTCGCTTCATATGTCAGAGTAAAAGAAAAGAAAAACGAACTTTGCACAATTAATGACAAAAAAGGAAAAAAAAGGGGGGGGGGCAGGGATAAGGTATAAGACTTTATTGACAAACGACTGTCACAAGCTCAAAGGGCCGAATTCGTATTCTAAGTGAAATAATGCACAAATCAAACATTTGGAATCAAAAACGCAACATAAGTTAGAATAATTAAGGGTAAGAGAAACAATCAAAAATATTGATGATTAAAAGAGGATTGAGTAAAAGATAAGGTTAAAACTAGAATAATTTTACTTCTGCGAGAGAAAAGAGGGAAAAAAGAGAAATACAAAAAAGAAAGATTTCTAAATATCTTCAGAACAAAACAAGAGAGGTACAAAAATATTATTCAATCACCTTGCGTAGGTTGACAGAGACGGCTGTGTTATACGCGTCGTTGTATACATAAATAATTAACAGCGCCGTTATCACAGTTGTTTTAGCAGTTAGACATGAAAATAGCAACTCATTAAAAAAAGCAATTTTTACCAAATTAGATTTTTTTTATCAGCTTTCACCCAGAGTTTTTCTTCTTTTTTTTACTGAAATATTAATATAATTAATTCATAATACAATATATTTCATTTTTCTAGATTTCAATTTAAACGCAGCTGGTGTTGGAGTGAAATACTCAGTCTTGACGTGAAAAAAAAGAATAATATAAAGAGACTGGTAATATATATAACAAAAAGATCCGGGTTTGCATAAAAAAGTAGTTGTAAGAGCCCAGAGTCAAGCAATTATTGTGATAATTATCTCAGATATTAATTATATTGCCATTAAAATAATAAAGGGAGAAGATAATAAATTAGATGTTGGTAAATAGGTTAGGTGCCCTTGGGGAATGATTATAATATTACATTTGATGGCACTGTTTTGAGGTATGGTTTGGGGGCCACCGGGGTTTAATCTAAATGGCTTGTCTTATTAGCAAGCAAGCTTTTTTTTTCTTGGAGTAGCCATTACACTAGTGTTGGCTTCTGGTTTGCCTTACCAATACAATCCCACTCTAAATGAAATCAACACAGGAACAAAATTATATTCTTAAATAAGCCAGTACCGATGATACTAAGACAGCACCAAAGCATAGAAAAATAAAATAAAAATGAACATACCTCTTCCCCACACAAGGATATTTCCATTGGAATCTCCCGAAATCACATCTCCATTATCAGCAAAGGCAATACAGGTCACATACTTAGGTTTGTCTCTACTTTCAAAGATGCCCAATCTCCGTGACAAAGTTCCACCTTCAATATTCCAAAATGCAATATGGTTTTTGCCGCACGTGACAACAGTGTGTCTGTCCATTGGATGGAAATCAACACCAATTACAGTGTCAGCAGAACACTAAAATTACAAATTAATCGCTAATATGTGTACAATTAAACGCTTATGTGACAATAGTGCGTCTATCCACTGAATAAGTATCAACAGTAATTTTAGTGCCAATAAAGCAATGAAACTTTATAAAGGACACGTGAAAAAAAGGAAAAAGGGTTTAGTCTTTCCTACAGGGTAGTTCCTACAGGCTAATAGTTTACTGAGTGAGACCCAATTCGGATTTCACAAAAGGCACTTGACGACGAATGGTCTGCAACATCTTATGGAATCACTCAATAGTGGTATAGACAGAGGTGAAACACCATTGTCTATATTTATTGATATTCGCAAAGCATTCGATACAGTTGATTTTCAAACGCTACTAAGTCGGATGGAGTCGTTAGGTGTCCACGGAAAGTGCCTGAAATGGTTTGAAAGCTATCTCACGGCAAGATCTCTCAAAGTAGTCTTGAGTGATGTGAACTCAGCAGCATTGCAAGTGATGTCCGGAGTACCACAAGGTTCAGTGTTGGGTCCGCTTTTTTACCTTATATATGTTGATCTCATGCGTTTTTACCTGAAATATGTATGTCTTACCTCGTTTGCTGATGATACTGTTTTAACCGTGTTTGCCTCATGTATGGAGGAGCTGGTGAGAAAAGCCAATATCGCACTGGAAAGGCTAGAGATCTTTACCTTAATAAGTCTACTGTGCGTAAATGTGCGCAAGACATTTTTAATGACGTTCTGCAGAGTTGGTACACCGCTATATGTGCATGGACTCGTAACTTTATGTGATAAACCAATTCAGCAAGTTGATCATCTCCGCTATCTTGATTTTTTTTATCTCTATTGCCACACGTCATGGAGATGTCACAGTGACGCTATTTCATCAAAAATCGCCCGTGGGGTTGGCATACTTCGGCGTCTGCAGCACTTTCTTCCACAGAGGATACTTCTAACTATATATTATTCGTTGGTTTATCCATATATCTCCTACGACTGCTTCCCATGGAGCAGCAACTTCTTATCCAACTATAGAAGAGTGAAAATTCTACAAAATAAAGCTGTTAGAACAATAGGTAGATATGTCCAGGATGTGCATGACACATGTGCTTGCTTTACTTCACTGAAGCTCCTTAATGTCGGTCAGATAAGAGATTACTAGGCTGCTGTATTTGTGTTTCGATGTATGAATGGCCTGGCCCCGGATGTCTTTAAGAGTTTTTACCAAACATAAAGTGATCTGCATAATTATGGAACAAGGCATAGTAGTGATATAGTTGTCGATTTACGTCATGGTACCTGGTCTTCATTCTTAATGAAACACCTGGGTCCAAGTGTACGGAATGGACTACCAGTGAGCATTAGGGCGGCGGAACACGTACCTCAGTTTAAAAAGAAATTAAAAGATTATTTTTTGGGGCATAAATGTTGATTTTTTTTTATGGGTGGCAGGATGATTATGGGAGAAAGGGTGGATTCGGGAGGTAAGGGTGGGGCTAGGGAGGTAAGGGTGGGCTAGGGAGGTAAGGGTGGACAGGGGGGTAAGGTAGGGCTGGGAGGAATGAAAAGGGGCAGGGAGAGTATGTGTATTAATGAGTAAGAGAAATTGGATTTGTTAATATAGGTAGGTAGATATTTGGACTCTCGCGCGAATGCAAACCCTCATAGGTTTTCCCCAGCGCTGAAGTGTTAAACTTGAACTTGAACTTAAGATGTTTGGTGGACCAAAACCAATATACATTATTTACAAAGAGCAATTGTCAAGTTATACAGAAACGATGAAGCATGCCGAAGTTTGAGCTGAGACGAATTAAAAAGAATCGTTTTGGAAATTCTAAGGCGTCATCAATCGCTAAAAGATAGAAAGATTTTAGATTTTGCGGCATCATGTTATTTAGAAAATGATGGTAGACTATATATCTAGTAAAGACAGATGACGAACCCAAAACAAAGCGTTTTGGAAATTCAAGGCATAGTTTATAAAATAGTTAGAAAAAGTTTATATGATAAATTTATTTTGTCGTTAGATTAGGTATCTTCGCGTAGTATTATTCTGTTTCTGTGCGTACTTGTAATTCGTACTGTTGTTTAGTTTCCTTGCTCGTTTGTTATTTATTTATATTTTTGTGTGTATATGACCCTTGGGCTTTTGAAATTCACTTATCTATTTGAAATAAACAAGAACAACACAAGAAACACAAGAAAATTTTGACTTCTTCTCCCTCCCCCTTTCATTCCAGGGAGAAATCAACGGGCTACTTGGAAATAATGTCCTTTATAAGAGGGTACTTTAGAAAAGCCCCCTCCCGTGTCAAAAGTAATAGTGTAAGTACCTTAACCCATTTTTTTTCTTTGGATTTCCGCATTCAGTCATCTAACTAACTCTTTGTTTTACGTTCCTTGCGGAAATCCTAGAAAAAGAATTAATGCCCACAAATGACAAGATATTGACTATTGAATACTAGAAGGGAAAGAGGAAAATTCATACTTTGATATGCACACATTCCCGACACTCAGACATATAAGCACAAAAAAAAAAAAAAAAAAAAAAAAAAAAAAAAAAAAAAAAAAAAAAAAAAAAACAACCTTCAATCATAAGACCTGTTGCCTGAACTATTGTGAAAATTAACTTTTTTCTTAATTTTCCCCGAGTAAACAGAACATTGATTTGTTACACCACGACAGTAATAAATTACGAACCGTACAACTACCATTAACATTGTCAAGTGACTCTTTTCAAACGATAAAAATTCCAACCGTTACTAGGAGGGTAACCAAAGCTAAAGTTACAATTAAGTACAAAACTCTATTCAACAAATGACAATGACTGACAGAACAAAAGGCAGCTTGACAAATAAGAGCTATGCTTCTATTTGAAGACTGTATGTAACATAGGTGAAGGCAGAAAACAATAAACCGACGAGTCTCAATTTTTTTTTAACCATTTGAAAAAAAAAACTGTCACAATTACTAATGATTGCAACTGACAGTTGAAAGAGAATTATTATTTTTTTTTCAAGGATATATGTGCAATATTTGTCGAGAACAAATACTGTTAAGAAACTATTTTTAAAACTTTCAAATGTCTCCATTGGGAGCTGAGACAAGCTAAATACCTCTTGAACTAGCAAATTGGTAAACAAGCGTAAGGATAAAATTGAAACTCGTTGATACTTTTAAGGATGTAAAGATAAAATTGAAGCTTATTTTTGCTTAATGAATGAAATTCTTGCAGAAAAAAAAGTCGTGACTGCTACACTCTATATGTTGCAAATCTGGTTCAAGTTATTTAGCCCTCAAATTACATTACCTTTCACTTTGGAGAAAAACAACGAAAATTTTCGAACTTACTCTATTCATTATTAGATTTCAAAAATACATGAATTCATTTCAGTAAATTTAATTTGAAATTAAGGCCTTTCATATAGGCTAGTGTTAAATTTGTCGATAGACGAATAGGTGAAACTACAATTACTGCTACTACTGGTAACTTGTCACAGAACCAAGCCACCTGTGGTGGAAAGGTGCAAACGCTTCTCCTCTACCAAATGTGCTCAGAACTTCAATTTTTGCTCCCTTTCATGCAGTTCCGTCTGTCCTTAAAATTACTTTGAATAAAACGTCCCCGTGTTATAGACGTCGAAAATGTCATAGCTGTTATCTAAAACGTTGTGGTGGTCATTGAATTCTACTGAAATTACACAATTTTCATAACAAAACAAAAATTAGCGAATACTACCTTATCAGTAAAGTTGAGTATAATTGAGTTAATTTGAGTAATTCGTTGTTTTCTTTTCTTTTATCTAAACAGGGAATGGGGACTATATGTACATACCCTTTTTTCAGAGGAAGTGATGGACAATTAGTCCATCACATCTTTGAAAAAAAGGAGTGAGCTGATGAACGTAAGGGCCATTTTTTCGGTTGGGTTTTCCTTTCTCTTCCTTGGGCCAAAAAAAAGAGCGGAAGTCGCACCAGATTAGCAACCCAAGTCACTTACTTTATTTGTATTAATTGTTCATCCAAGCGACGTACGCAGGATTTTTGTTCCGGAGGTGGGGTGAGTTGCAGAGGAACTTGTTTTCGGAGGGAGGGTGGGTAAGGTTTTATCCAAAATCATATTACGAGTTGGTTGGAAACCACAACCCTTAGAGGTAATCCTACTTCTATTCCCGGGGGGTTACATGAGACTTTTCACAGAAAAAATACAAAAAAGAAACCTTGGTTTCTGTGATCTTGTGTCCTGTTTCTCCTTTCTGCCACTCCCACAGAGACAAAACGTGATCATTGGCCTCGTCAATTGCTGCAAGAAGACCTCCACCGTCCTGAAAAATATAACATCGTGAAAATTCAATAAAAAAGAATAGCCTTGACTATCGCAGCACTTCTGTGTAAAAGAGAAAGAGGGAGAAAAAGAGAAAGAGAAGAGAGAGAGAGAGAGAGAGAGAGAGAGAGAGAGAGAGAGAGAGAGAGAGAGAGAGAGAGAGAGAAGAGTGATTGAAAAAGGATAGCAAAATGGCTTTTACTAGTAATAAATAACCAAAACTATCCTAAAACAGAAAATGCAGTTCACTGTTCTTGAATAGAATTCCCGTGGAATATCTGAATTCAGAAAGTTTTAGATTTCGGCAAGAGAGCACATTATGATTAGTGTTGCCAGATATCTGATATAAGATAGCCCAGGTATAAAAGCAGAAATTCACCAAAGTCATGATTTTTCGGGCTTATATACTCCAAAGGTAAAAATTTTCAAAACGTCTCTTTGAAAAATGTGCTGATTTAAGAATTATGAGAGCAACCGTTTTAAAAATGGGCTTAAATAACACAAACGTCCTCACTGGGGTCAGAGAATCCTTCATCTTGAAAGAAAGGCTACAACAAACCAGAGGTAATATGGGCCCTTTCCAGTACGCTGGTCGAAAGGGATGCAAAACTGCAATTGACCTAGTCCACTTAGTGGATACGGTCTTTAAATGGCTTGATTATGATAGTGGATATGGCAACCTCTTCCTAGCAGACTTTCAGAAATCACTCAACCTCACCAGCCACTTTGCTGTGGCCGCGGACATGCAAACTATTGGTGCCAACAAATGTCCTGTAGCTATTGTTCTGAGTTTCATGAAAGGACGGACACAACGTGTTTTCCTATTTTTCGAAAGAAATGCTACCATGAAATCTCCAAATATAACGTGTGGAGCCCCGGAAGGGGCGAAACTTGCCGGGTTTGCCTTCAAATGCCTAGATCAACGTAGCGCTAGCACTATTTCACGAACGATTCAAGTTTGTAGATGATCTCTATTTAATTCTCAGTATTTAATATTCTAGATCTCAAATAGTGCTGTTAGATATGTGATATAAGATAGCCAAGGCATAAAAGCAGAAATTCAACAAAGTCATGATTTTTGGGGCTAAAATACTCCAAGGTAAAATTTCTCAAAACGTTTCTTTGAAAAATGTGCTGATTTAAGAATTACGAGAGCAACCGTTTTATAAATGGACTTAAATAACACAAGTGTACACCATCCAGCAACAATGTGGTGAAATTATTTTGGTGGATTACGACCAAAATTCTTCACACAAGTCCTCACTAGGGTCACATAATTCTTCATCTTGAAAGAGATGCTGTAACAAACTAGAGGAACTATGGGCCCTTTCCAGTATGCTGGTCCATGGGGATGCGACACTGCAGTTTCCCTAGTCCACTTAGTGGATATAGTCTTCAAATGGCTTGATAATGATAGCAGATATGGCAACCTCGTCCTAGCAGACTTTCAGAAATCATTCGTCCTCATCAGTCACTTTGCTGTGGCTATTAAAGTGCAAAGTATTGGTGCCAACAAACCTACTATAGCTATGTGAGTTTCCTGAAAGGACGAACACAGTGTATTTTTTCATTTTTCGAAAGAGGTGCCACCTCAGAATGGCCAAATATAAAGTGTGGAGACGCAGAGGGGACGAAACTTGCCACATTTACCTTCAAATGCCTAGATAAACGTAACGCCAGCAAATTTTGATGAATGATTCAAGTTTTTCGATGATCTCTATATAATTCCCAGTAAACTGACAGCGCTGCAGTTTAGTAATAACCACCTAAGCTGATGATTGCAAAGAATATAGATCGACTCTCAACCACATCAAAATGAATATCATTAGGTTTTGCACCCTAAAGCAAGACCTCAAGTTCCGTCAGTGTCGTTTCCCGTTGTTTCGTCGTCAAAAATCCTTAAAGTTGTGCTTTTATCTGATTGTACGTTTTCCAACCATATTGATAAGCTAGTAAAAAGATAAAAACGCATCAATCTGAACACTTACTCCAATGCAAGCGACAGTGTGAAAACTACCTATCTAATTTATGTAACTCAAAAACACTGAAAAAAAAGCGTAAAACATGATAGTTTTTCTCTACTTTTTAGATAAAACATTTAATACAAAAATACAGTAAATTAAATCAAAATACTTTTATTTTATATGACTTACTGCTTTAGAAAAGGAAATCGCAGTGATTGATCTTTCAAATTCTCCCAGGCCAAGAACGTGAAGTGTTGAGAGACTTACTGAGTTCCATATTCTTATATGAGGCTAGAAAATAAATACAACGTTTACCAAAGAAATCAAATCCAAATAAAGATACAAAAGACAAAAAACAAAAAACAATTTCCTTTTTCTTGTTTCGTTCTGTTCCACATGATCCGGCATGACCAACAACAAATCAAGAAGTAACCAACATGAAAAGGGTTAACTCACAGAAGAACATGAAAAAATTTCGAAGAATAAAATACATTAAATTTGGGCTTATTGGATTTCTTCAAAAACTATCGTATGTAAATTATTTCTGACCTTATTTCAACAATTCAAAAAATTATCGATGCACAATGCGCACTAACGGAATTTTCAAGCCCCTGATTAAGGGAATACGAAATTAAAAATTTGTCATGTTTCATGTGCTGTGTCAATTATTTGTTCGTTCTTTTCCATAGAGGGTGATCGTTTCGACGAGAGGTCGTAGAATTTTGGGTGACGCCTCGCTTGAAAAGGGAGACAAAAGTGATAGGAAGGCAATGAGGTCCCCTTTTGTGCCCCTCTTCACCTCTGGGGCCCAATAGCGTTTTAGGTTGTCAATCCAAAACATCCGAAAGAATTGCAGGATCAAAAAATTTCCTGTTTTTGTACAAATGAAATTAAATTGTAAATGCCATATTCTATGCATAAAGGCTATTTGATAAATTTTAGGGCAGGTGTGGCGAACCTGCCAGCCATGA
Organism: Artemia franciscana; assembly: GCF_032884065.1. Classification (NCBI taxonomy): domain Eukaryota; kingdom Metazoa; phylum Arthropoda; class Branchiopoda; order Anostraca; family Artemiidae; genus Artemia; species Artemia franciscana. The sequence goes on along the minus strand of NC_088869.1, from coordinate 58,023,042 downwards.
AGCACATACAGCACACCTTGAACATTCGGCCCGCAAGGTCCTTCATGCTGGTAAAAAAAATATGATGGGCTAAGCAATGAATCAACGTATCAAAAATACATTGCTTTTGCGTCCCTATTTCAAAACTGAACTGTCAAAATTATGAGAAAAATATTTGATTTTAAACACATTTTGGAAACATCAGAATCAAAAATAAAACTTTAAAACATTTTGGTGACAAAAGAAGAATTGTTATCCCTTCTGTTTCAGCTTACGCTTGCGAAACTCCCCTTTCTTCAGAAATGAAGTCGAACGTGTGAAATAAACATCTCATTTTTTGATTACATCCCTGTTTAAGATAGTGAGTAATTTCCCTGTGGACACTTAGTTGAAGAGATTTATTTATAATCGGATTATCTTTTGCTTGGCTATCTTGACAGCTGTGAATTCTCCAGGGAAGACTTGTTTTGGCTCATTGCTGCTGATTACAGGTTGCCAATAGAGAATTTTTTTTTCCTGACGAAACTTATAAAAGTTAGCCAAATTGCTCGAATCCAATCAAATTGGATACGATTTCGACCCTTTTCTCATGGTACATCGACAGTGCCAAGTGGATCGCTTGGGAAGAAGCAGAAGAGAGCAGAGAACCTGCCGAAATCACCGTATAGGTACCTGTCGGTTTTAATTAGCCTTGAATTCCAGGAAACAGGTCAGCATGTCTCTACGCTTCCCTTGCTCCCGGTGATCTGTATGACTATTCAACCTTCCAACCCTTTTCCCCTCTAATTAAGTGAGATACCTGTTGTATGTTTGTTTGCTAGATACAATGCAGAACCGGTCTCCGGTCTTGAACCTTTTGTCTCCTATGGTCTCCGGTCTTGAACCTTTTATAACGTAACCGGGCTATAAAGTACCTTTATAGTACTTCTGAAGTACTAAATAGTACCTTTATGGTACCAAAGGGCTTACTTTTTTAGTTTTTACTGTCATTTTCACTTGATTTGGAAAAATTGGCTCCAACTTCCCCTCCCCAGGATTTTGACGAAATCACGTCCCTGTTTGAGAATCATCAGTTTTCAAATGCTGGATTATTTGGAGAAAAAAGCGTTATCCAATATAACCAATTAGTTTTGCTTATATGGTTTCATGGTTCAATCTGGCAACGCCAATGAAAACATGATAGTGCCCTAGTAATTCCCCAATTTTGAAATAACCAATTATCGAAAAACGTGGCTTTCTGATATGAACAGACCGGGGTGAATATTGTTTTATATTTTGTTTTCCTTGGTAAAAATTGACTATTTCTGAAGTCATCGCCTGATTTACGTTTTGGGTACTTGTGTAATATACCACCAACACTCAAGTTTATGCTGTGTAAAGCTCGAGAACAAACCAGTTTTATCTGTCTGTATTAAGAAACAATTAGCGCTCAGTAAAAAGCAATTGGCGGGTGACAGAATACATTGGAATTATATAATCTGGGCTATATATTTGAACACTAGGGAGGGAGGGGTACGTTAGGTTCCCCCCCCCCCTTATATGCAAATATATAGGCCTATTTGTTTCTAAAGTATTATATTTTTGCCATGTTTTGGTATTTTTCATTAAGATTAACCTAACTTCACTTCTTGAGAGTTGACGGTATAAGAAGTACCATATTTAAATTACTTACATACGTAGTTATTTGCATTAGTTTCCACACAGAATCTAATTGCATTGTGAAATTCATGCACAGATTAGAAAACCGGACTTGGAATAAAAATTAAAAAAAAAACAACCAACTAACCTTGCCTTCCATTTTGTCGTGTCCAGCGGTTTGCCCAGTAGCAATTAACAATTTGTTTGGATGAATGCAAAGACTGAAAAATTAAAGACGATTTACACCGATTAGATTCGCTAAAATGATTGCTGAAAAAACATTTTTCGTACCCAAAAGCAGTTAAAGAAAAGAAACAGAAAATGCTCGCGAAGCGTTACAAATAATGCACACACATGCTATACGAACTTTGTAATTGTCAGGGTACAGCGGTAGATGCAACCAATTCAAGACGATACGTCACATAATGTGACTATTGTTCGCCTTTGCTGCACATTTTTCTTGTATTTTAGATTCAGAGAGAAATATTTTTTTCTTCAAATTATAGGTTTGCCAACGGGAATCGTTTAGTCTCCGATTTTGTAAATTTCTAGATGCATTTCATAGAAAATTCTGCTTTGAATATTTTTTTCTTACAACATTCTTTCTGGTTCCGTCTAGTTGACGATATTTTATCTGTTTGAGAACATAAAAATTCTCTAAACAATTTTCTTAGGAAAATTGAACATTTTCGATAGAAAATTACTTTCTTGGATCTTTTAATTCTGTAAAATACTACTATTCTTGAATTTTCTATCAATAGAAAGCCCACTCACAATGGCCGTTACTCTGCAGTTCTCGTCAAACCGTCCTCCTGCTGTGAAAAGAGGGGTGGTATTTTTTTTAGTCGACAGAGTTCTAAAAAAATGTTCTAACAATCATGAAGTATCTGAATTAAATTATACTGAAGATATTTTAATCAGTAACGGTTATCCAATTGAAATTATTGAGAATAAAATAGATAGAAGATCAAAAAAAGACAAAATAAGAAAACAAGGAACTCATCTTTAGTTGCTCCGACAATTGAAAACAAAACTTTCACCACTCTACCATATATCTCGAAACTCAGCGACAAACTTGAAATTTTTTTAAAGAAACATAATCACTCTGTTTCGTTTTTATAAATGAACTAAGGACTGAACTTTTTTTTAATTCTGAAAAGTATAAAACTGATCATAAGTAGGGTGGTGGTGCTTACAGAGTTCCGTGTTTATGTGGGAAGTTTTACATAGAACGGACCCGTCAACAGCTGAGGGATAGATCTCTGATATGTGAAAATAGAAATAAAGACGACGATTTTGATTCTGATCTGGTCCTCCACATGATTTGAAAATCAAAATAATTCAGTTCTTTTTTATGATAAAACTTTAACATCTACAGCAATTGTCTTGCCACAATATTTTAGGAAGTCAATTAAATTAAAAAATACATAAAAAGAGACCTTACTACGAATATAGGTACTAGAGATATTCCTATAAGCCAAATTTACAATAACTTTACTATAAAAAATTCAAATAGCATTTTGCCTCAGTTTAAATTAAGATAATCTGACCGCACTTTTAATGAAAATCGGGTTAGTAGACAAGCTGAGTCAATCGCCAAGCAAGGAATTCTAGCACAATCTAATTGGTGAACAGTATTTCATTTATTCTGACTTGGTGTGTTTGTTTGATTGATTCACTGTTTCTTCTGCTTTGTTCGAGTATACCTCAAAATGTCAGTTTTCTTCCTTTTTTTATATTTGAAGATGTTTTGGCGGAGATCATTGCCGAAATATCTGCTTTTCATTTTCACTTCTTTTCTCTCCACAGACCAATATTATTTTTGTTTTTTTTTTCGGCTTATTTTATTCTACATTTTTTTTGTCATAAATGGGAAAAGTTTGCTTGTATAAAGATCTTTACTTAATTTTTTATACAATAAATATGTTTAAACTGTCAAACAACTTGGCAAGGGGTTTAATCATTACAAACCTTCTCGAGGAACAAATATGGATAAATGTGAGCCAAGAATAAAATAAACTGAAGTAAATTTCGAAGAAATACCCCAAACCGTATTTCAGATTAATATATACTTAATATAAAGCTATAGTTCATTTGAATCTATTTTCGACTACCTGAATATCTCTATGATGGATTGATGGCGATAAAATTATTGCAGAGCAACAGATAAGCCTTAGGCCTAATGCAGTTGCCCTAACCGTCAACCCTGAGGTCCACCTTAGAAAACGGTCGATTGCTAACAACAATATTAGAAATCAAAGAAAATAAAGATTAAAAATCTAAACATGTGTACCATTGGTGTTCTAAATATTAAAAAGCATATAAAATTCTACGTATCTTTCTGGCTTGTTAGAAGTTGTTGTTTATAAGTTACACTCTAAATATATAGAAGACATCTATGTTTTACATTCAAACATACAATTGAGCTATTCCTGCCAAATCCAGAACGAAAGTTGAGTTACGTTCTAGATCTGACAAGTTTTGACTGGATGGCACACACTCTTTTTTCTTTCATTTGAAATTGCAGTTTGTTTGTTTTTTATTCGCCTTGGGAATACATCGCTCATTATACAAGCTGTAGGTGATACATTTATATCGTTCTTCTCTGAATTTAATTGGCAGGAAAATAATGAGTTCCACATTGTAAATAATCCTTAAAGAACTTCAAAAAAACATATGGTAAAGCAAGCTAAACAATTAATATGTTCTAGCCCTTTGGGAAGCTAAAAATTAAGAAAGTTCAAAAGTGCAAGAACACTAACTAAGAAGGATAAATATATTCTACTACGTAAGGAGTCAAAAGATAAATTTTTAAATGGGACTTCCTGTAAAAATAAAAGTCGCTGATAAGGATACAAATATGACTAAAAGCAAAAACCTTTCTTTTAACTTTACATTGCATTAATTTACCATTGTAGTCCCTGATCATCTGGAGTTTATGATATTATACAAGACAAAGAAGTTATTAGATGACAGGCATATACAAGACAAAAAAAATGAAAAAAAAATTGAAAGAAACTACCTTCCCCCTCTCCAAATGTTTTTTTTTCAAAAAGTTTCAACTCGATATCCTGAAACTTACTGCAATTTCTGAGAAACACACGCTTGCCTTCCGGCTTCAATCGAAAAAAAGAAGAAAAAAAGGCAGTACTTTTATTTGTAACTTTTGGGAACATTCAGACGCTTTAGATTAGGTTTTGTCTCTTTGGAGACACTTACTACCTGTTGTGCAGATGATTTTCAAAGTGCAAAATTTGACATAAAAGTTGTAAGCCTATCAGAAAATTTAAAATACTCATACAGTTGACTCTCACTAACTCTAAATTCATGGGAAACAATGTTTCTTCGAGTTACGTTTAGATTGACTTTTATGCATATTTTGAGTAGTAGAGATAATTCTACATAAAAGTTCGACTTATTTAAAATTTGAGATACAGAGGTAAAATGAAAATTAAATGGAGGTAAAGTGAAAACTAAATGACTACTTATATACTGAATTTTGAGTTATAGAGGTAATTTTCGGGACATTTAGCCTTACAGAAGTAAAATTTAGCCGTAAATTTTTACGAGTTAATGCAAGGTTTTTTCGATTCATCGAGATATCAAGGTATACTTCGCGTTGTCGAGACTCAACTGCATATATCTGGTTTAACCTGAACTCAGATTTTAGTATTTGAAGTCTATTTATTTATACCTGAACTAACAAAATAATAATAATAATAATACAATAAGGTAAAAAGTAATAAGATCTGATATCCAAGAAAGTGAAACTACCTATGTAAATCTTAGAAGAATCACGTAAAAATGGCAGAAATTCGTATATCGAAGCTTAAAAAGGTGCTTTTTTGACGAGTAGGACGTTTTTACCTTAGAAATCCCCCCCAAGAAAAAACTTTTATCGATCGGTCTGTACCTGATTACGGAATAACTTGAATACCAATCAGTCAATTTCTAACTTTTTTGTATGACCTTTTTAATATTAAAAAAAAAAAAAAAAATTAATGGAAGACAAATTAATCTTTTCTATGCACCCGCAGATGGGGGTGCTTAGAAACGTTTTAAGCCGTATATCATCCTTCTAAAATGTCCAAGCTATTATCCTATTCCTTTTCCGTACTACAATGAGATACTTACCACTTGACATCGTCGGTATGACCTAAATAGTGCCGCTGTGTCTGTTCTTCAACATTATACAGGACAACAACTGCCGCGATAAAATAAACAATTTCTCCCGTCGGCAATAGATATAAATTGGATCTACAATCTTTCCCTCGATAGCCATACGCCCACTCCAGCTTCAATCTTGACTGTGGGCCTGGGGTAACAGTAGATAGAGAGTATGATTCGATAAGGTGTGAGGGGACATATAAAACAATAGGTCTTCCTCGTAAATAGAATTTGATGTATCCATCTTCCTCATTAAAGGAGGCATCTCTAAGTCTGAAAAAAAAAGAACGAGTAAGCAATTGTTCCTATATATATATATATATATATATATATATATATATATATATATATATATATATATATATATATATATATATATATATATACCCGCACCCATGGGGTGCAGCTTAATAGAACAAAACTTACTCTTTATCTAGACTTAAAAGTGCTGCAGTAGCTTATTATAACAGAGCACAACCAAAGTTGTCATCACGTGAAAGGTCAGAAACAGAATTACAGTATGTAGCTTTATTATTTTTTTTATACAATACCATACATTATAAAATAATGTCAGACAGTCTATCACGAAATAATGTCAGACAGTCAGAGTATAGCTGAGGCCTGTCTGTACTTCAGCAGGTCTCAGGGAAGATATAGAAAGTAAAACAACAAAAGGATGTGTTCTAATCAACTTGGGAGCGTGCGTGAGAACAAAAAGTTACAACTAAGGTCGTAGCTTAGGGCATCTGAGGCAACAGATGTGAGTGCAACTTAATATGGGACAAATACATAGCACGATAAGAAGGATGTGAGGACATGCATAAAAGTTCTCTGAGCAGCTGTTAAAGGTTAGTGATCAAACAGTTCGTGGTAACGAACTGTAGTAAGGAGCGACCCGGCTCAATAGTAAACGAAACTCTAAAAAACAGAATTTTGATGCTAAAAGATACATCAAAAGAATCGAATTTTCATGCTGATTTTAAACATACAAGTTTCATCAAATTTAGTCTTTGTCATCAAAAGTACGAGCCTGAGAAAATTTGCCTTATTTTGGAAAATAGGGGGAAACATCCCCTAAAATTCATAGAACCTTAACGAAAATCACACCATCGCATTCAGGGTATCAGAGAACTCTATAGCAAAAATTTCAAGCTCCTATCTACAAAAATGTGGAATTTCGTATTTTTTGCCAGAAGACAGATCCCGGGTGCGTGTTTTTTTTTTTTTTTTTTTTTTTTTTTTTTTTCTCAGGGGTCATCGTATCAACCAAGTGGTCCTAGAATGTCGCAGAAGGGCTCATTCTAACGCAGATGAAAAGTTCTAGTGCACTTTTAAGTGACCAAAAAAACTGGAGGGCACCTAGGCACCCTCCCACGCTCATTTTTTCCCAAAGTCAACGAATCAAAATTTTGAGATAGCCATTTTGTTCCGCATAGTCCAAAACCATAATAACTATGTCTTTGGGGATAAATTACTCCCCCACAGTCCCTGGGGGAGGGGCTGCAAGATACAAACTTTGACCAGTGTTTACATACAGTATTGGTTATTGGGAAGTGTACAGACGTTTTCAGGGGGATTTTTTGGTTGGGAGGAGGGGTTGAGAAAAGGGAGTTATGCGGGGGAAACTTTCCATGGAAGAATTTGTCATAGGGGAATAAGATTTTCATGAAGGGGGCGCAGCACTTCTAGCTTTATGTAAAAAACAATGAAAAAATAAATATGAAAGAGTTTTTTCAAATGAAAGTAAGGAGTAGCATATATATATATATATATATATATATATATATATATATATATATATATATATATATATATATATATATATATATATATATATATATATATATATATATATTTATATATATTCACAGGTGGGACACAGGGACACAACTACAATGGCGCGTGACGACTTACGCGCGCGGGGGGGCTTGGGAGGGGGGCGAAGCACCCCCACCAACTAGGTGTTGGGGTGGCGCGAAGCGCCACCCCAACAGCTAGTACGTAATAAAAACATACGAATATAGAAGTTTGTTACGTAAGCTAATTCGTAAGTTAAGTATATCTTTTACTAATGAAAACGTTCGCAAAAAACTAAAAGTTCTAGTTGCCTTTTTAAGTACCCAAAAAATTGGAGGGCAACTGGGCCTCCTGCCCCCTCCTTTTTTCTCAAAATCATTCGATCAAAACTATGAAAAACCATTTAGCCAAATAAACAAATATGCAAATTTCGCTTTAATTATTCATCTGCGGAGAGCCGAAATCAAAACATGGATTAATTAAAAAAAAGTTCAGAAATTAAATTAAAAAAACAAGTTTTTTTAACTGAAATTAAGGAGCGACTTTAAAACTTAAAACGAACAGAAATTACCCCTCAACACCCTGCTCTTTACACCCTGTTCCCTCTTCAACGCCCTGCTCTTTACGCTAAAGTTTTTACTGTTTTAAAAAGTAGAGTTGAGAGAAAGAGTCAAACTTTAGCGCAAAGAGCAGGGCGTTGAAGAGGGAACAGCCCCTTTCATATATTTCTTTCAAAACCTTGTCAAAACTAGGATAAAGCTGCATAATTCAAGCATCAACAGAAGCAGATCAGTTTTTTAGTACCTATTTGCCTTTATAGTAGTATAAAATACGTCTATAGTACTTTTATAGAACTAAATAGTACTTTTATTGTACCAAATGCCGTATTTTTTAGTTCGTACTGTCATTTTCACTTGATTTAGGAAACTTGGCTCCAACTTTGCCTTCCCCAAAAAATTTTGACGAAATTGTGCCACTGGCTGATTTCCATAATTCTCTTAAATGCGTTCTGAGACCATACTGGCTATGCTTGACGTACGAAATCAAGAAAGGAAATAATAAATGAAAAGAGAAAAAATCAAATAGGTGAAAAAACGAGGATTTTGTCAGCCAGTAGCAAAATATGAAAGACGAAAATCAAGCAAATATTTCGACAAGGACTTCTGCCAAGTCGTACTCAGTGCTCAAAAAAGAAAAAAAAGAAAAGGAAAAAAATAAAGAACAACAAAATCTAACCTTCCGAAGTGAACTATACAAGAGGAGAAAAGACACTCAGGGTGTCCATCGTTTTGTTACTATAATATTTAATTTTCATCATACTTAGGTACATTTCATTAGAATTAATCTAACTTTCACTTCTTGAACGTGGTGGTTATAAGAGATAAGCACCTTAGAAAATCTAAATTTAATGAGTTTTCAGAGTTGTTTACAGAGTGATTGCATACCAGCCCCCTCCCTTCCTGAAACCTTTAATACATGGATTCAATTTGCAGATTTGTTTTTTTTTCATTTTTTTTTTTCAAATTGGCGTTATTTGGCATCATAGACCAACTTCTGATGAGAAATAAGTGCAAAAAATAATGCTAACTAGCGAGCTTTTTATGTAGCCAAGGACTATGTACACAACCTATCCAGGTGTTAAGGGAGGGGTGGTTTGGGATAGAGTAACATAGAAACAATTCTGAAAACCCAATAAATATAAACTTCTTGAATTTAATGAAGAACAAATTGTATTATTCTAAGGTTTAATTTAGAAAAAGGGACAAAATTTACTGTTATCCAAATTTTGCTATCTCAAGAACCGCTGGAATTAAATGTTTTGGAAGGATTATCTTTAATATTAAGAGTCACGGTATAATTTTATATTATGGTATGGTGCATTGGGCGGGGGGTTGTGCAGCATTCCAAATTTTCTGCACCTCCGCTAAATTCTGGAATTTTTTATTTTCATAAAAATGTTTATTTTGGCATTTTCATTGAAAAAACTGAAAAGCTTAGTTATTTAAAAAAAAATTATACTTCCTCCCTGTTGCCCCCATCTCCTACGTTCCCGTGAATTGACGCCTGACATGTCGAAAGAGTAATCTATAGTGTAATCCATGAGGAGATTAAATACGCTAGTGAATCTGAATTATGCTTTAGTAAGAACTATACATACAGCCGAATTTAACAAGTAGCCTACAAAGTTATTTCCAGTGAGAGTGCAGTTAATATAATTTCGAATTCTTACTCTTCATCCATTTGAAGAAAAAAAACTTTTTGCTAAAACTCACTAAAACTTTCACAGCATAACAAAAAACTGACGAAGAAGCTGTTTTAGGAGAAACTAACCCACACAAAGCTTCGTGTCTGAATTCTTTGCGGTTTCACGCATCAAAATTTGAAAAGTTTCCAGACGGAAAGATCTATTAATAAGAAAATACCTACCTATCCATATTGTAATATTTAAATCCTAAAATCCCTATTTCGTCGGTATACAACCATTCAGGTTTCAATAAGACTAAAAGCAATTTAAGGTGGACCGGATTCTGTTTGCAAGGCATGATTTAGTGCCGTGCGCAGATGTAAAAACTGAATTGCAATAGGCAACTGGTAAACCACTGAACCCTCAGAGAAACGCTCTAATAAATAACTTAATCAAAGATACCAGTATGAGTCAAACACAGGAAATTGCTCAATTGATAAGTAGCGAAGTCTGCTTATAGCAAAGAGAGAATAACGAGCGAAGTAAAATGGCCAAGGGGCAGTGCTTTTCTCGCAGTTGAAAAAAGTTAAGTCTTCGAACTCTGACTAAAATATTAGAGCCCAGGGTAAAGACAATGGTCAAATACGGCTCTGAAATGTAGACGCTTCGAAAGGTTGAGTATGGTAGGTTAAGATGACTAAGCCATGTTTTACAGACAATAGATGGCCAAATAAAAAAAATTGGAAAGTTATTTGGCTAAAAAGTATAGCTTGGAGGTATGGTCGTGATATTTCTCTTTTTAATGCAGTTGCCCTAACGCATGTTCTCTATCCTCCCCTTCTTTTTCGAAATTTTAATATCTGCAATTTTACTTCGATTCATTTTTCTATTTTTAGTGCTGTTAATTTTTTCTTGTTTTTCTAGTTTGTGTTAGCAACACCGAATTAGTTTTGACATGTAACATTAATGAGCCGTTGGAATTAGCTAGGATTAAGAGGGATAATCTTTACCATAAGTCTGGAAAATTTTTTCTTTATGTTGAACCTTTTCTCTTCTCTTCCCAGAATTTGAATAATGTTTAATTTTATTTTTTGTTTGTTTTATTCTTTGGTGAAATTTTACACTGGGGGGAATTTGCCAGAATTCCTATACGAAATTTGTCTTATGTCTTGCCACAAGTAATTTTTACCATAAGTCTGGAAATTTTTTCTTTATGTTGAACCTTTTCCCTTCTCTTCCCAGAATTTAAATAATGTTTAATTTAATTTTTTTGTTTTATTTTTTGGTGAAATTTTACACCGGGCCAGAATTCTTTTACGAAATTTGTCTTATGTCTTGTTTTCTCTTTGGCGACTCTAATTTTAGGCGTCGAGATGTTAAAGGTAATTGCCCGGGGTAAATTTCACCAGGATTGAATGGTCTAGAGAATAAATCCGTGGGGATGAGGGATCTTTTCCATGTGGATGTAGCCGAATTTTCTGGCATTATTTAAACAACGATTAGAAATTAAATAAGAAAAACAAGATTTTCAACTAAAGTAAGGAGCAATAAACACTATATTCGTTTAATTAGAACAATGAGAAGCTTTTTTTAAAGTACTAAGAAACTTTAACGTAAAGAGCGGAGTGTTGAGAAAGAGCAGCCCCCCTCATATACATAATAATTTCTGTTCATTTTAAGTTTTAATGTTGCTCCTTACTTTCAGTTGAAAAAACTTTAAAAAAAAAAATAAAAACAGGGAAGTAGTAGCTACTGCAATCTTGGAAATATAAAACATGACAATGTTTCTTATTTTATTTCACCAAAGCTTCCCAACCTTCCAATTAATGGTACTTTCTCAAGAAGTTATTTTTGAATCATGTAAGATCTATGGAAGTTTCAGTTAGCATTCCAAAATAAAGCTATAAGGCATGGAAATATATTTTGAACTTCTCATATACGTCCTCTTCTGTCGAACATCTAACTGTCTAACATTTGACGGTCAAGCATTTCGGCCCTTAAATATTGTTTGGCCTCCATCCCCTCTTTGTCAAAATCAATGGCTGAAGCTCCCTCCTTGAATTTCATCAGCAATCCATCATGAAAATTAAGTGTTACTTAGGTAAGATAATGTTTTGCTTTGAAAATCGCGTTCACATTTTACAAGCAAACATTACCAAGCTTTAATTTTTTCTAAGTTCGCAGGAAGAGTAGCCAAACGTGCTACTTCTTGATGAACAAAAGGGTTACCATTTCATTTCCTTCCAGCTTACGTTTAGCAAATTTGACGGAGAAACTTTACAGAAAAAATAAGTCATTTTTTGTATATTGCAACCTTATTACACTGTCGGAAAACTATTGTTACATCTTCGTAAATCCACAACATCTACATTGTACAGTAAACACATTTACAGAGAAGCTGTGAATCGACCCCAGGCATCCGCAATCAGGAAGGACTACAACATCTCAAAGAGAAAAAAAAAAAAAAAATGCTTAACGATATGTCCAAACTTGCACTTTGACACAAAACTAGGCTTTTTTGGCTTCGTACATCCACGTTATAAGTTATTTCACAAAGAAATAAATCTTTCCGGCGATTGCCATTAAACACTTTGTGCTAAGAGACTATAAGTAAAGGTAGACTTGTGCTATCAGAAACCAGAATCCCAAAAGAAAAAATTTAATAGCATTTTAGTAATATATGCTAATACATGAAAAGAACTGAATTTTAAGAAGCTGACAAAGAAGCGTGACAAATTATTCCCAATTTAAAAAAATGGAGGAACAGCCTCAAAAGAAGAGGGATATTGATGAAAATTACCCACCTAAGTCAGCATGTCAAAGAATTCTGTTCCAGAGGCCTTAAGTCTTTATAAAAAAAAATCGATTTTTTTCCAAGAGGAGTGGTCACAGATGTGTGTTTATTTGTTTATTTATTTTTTGTCTCTACCGAGGGGATCGTTTCGAACCAATCGTCCTAGATGACAGCGAGAGGGCTCAATCGGTCGGAAATTGAAAGTTCAGATTTTTCTTCTTTTTTAAAGAATTACCTCAAGTTCAAATCCAGCCTGGACAAAGTAGACATGGGTTAGCTTAGAAAGATCTTGGTAAGTTAAGTAGGTTAGGTGACTTTAAGCTGGTAGGCCTACTGGTGAGCGGATTCTACTTTCTTCACCATTCTCCACATTTAAAAAAAAAACTTAAAAAGATAACATGGAGCAGTTCAGAGTAGGCAAAAAAGGAAAAAAATTACTGAACGCTAGATGGCGTCGGTGATTTTTACTTCGACACTAGCACAAGTTGTCACTCATATATATTTCCAACCTACTTTGATCATGCAATATAATATGACTTGGCAAGCGCAACTTTTTATGAGACAAGTGGTTCAATGCCACTCAGTGCGCACCATATACGATCGGTAATTAGAGGTAGACCGATTTTACTGCAACTGGACTTATGTTCCAGAAAATTTGGTCGGAAAAAATGATCTGCCAATCGGTAGGATGCGTTGGTTTACTACTCCTCGAGCATTTTGACTAGTAGTGTCATTGACTTGAATGCTATATCTATATATATAGAAATAAGTTGCATGCATGTTTGTTTTTTTGTATGTTTTTTGTAAAAAGAGGGTTTGCATGTGACGCCATTATAAATATATAAGGCTTTGTATATGACGTCATTATAAGATGACGTTACAGACCGGGACACAAATGACGACCGGGACACAGGGAATATAATGACGACCGGGACACTCAAAGAGAAATTACAAACCGGGACACAAATGACTCTGGGACACCGGGACACAGGAAATATAAATGACGACCGGAACACTCAAAGAGAAATTACAGAGCTGGACACCGGGACACAAATGACGACCGGGACACAGGGAATATAAATGACGAATGGGACACATGGACACAACTACAACGGGGACGCTGGGTGCACAGGGGGGATATATAAATGACGACGGGGACACAGGGATTATTCGATTAGCAATCCACCATCAACAAAATTCAAGGGCAATCATTAGAAAAATGCGGTATAGATCTGAATACGGATTGTTTTTCCCATGGACAATTATATGTTGTATGTTCAAGAGTCGGTAAACCTGACAATCTATTACACAACTACAATGGCACGTAACGACTTACACGCGCGGGGGGCTAGGGGGGCGCGAAGCTCCACACCAACAGCTAGTTATCAATACTTTATTAGCATATTTGAACCCCCAAAAAGTGATATACAATCACGTCAAAACATGAGAGACCAACTTGACTGCAGTATTTCAAAAGCTGGTATGTTACATAGCACAAGTTTTGAAGGAGAGTGATAGAAGTGACAATAATGTTTTATCCATTTAGACTGTATAGTTTAATGGTCATTTCTTCTTACAAGGAATACTTTTAGACATCTAAGATTAGGCATGCTTTAGGAAACTGACGTTTCTTGTGAGTGGGCAACGTGGGATGCTTCGAATAGACTGGGATGGAAAAGGAACGTGTGCGCTACGTTGACCTCAAACTGCTTGTGTTGCTGTAAGTTGTTAGTGGTGGTAGCATTAGTAGCAAAATATGTTGCCAATTCCAACTATGATATCAGAAGCTCATTTCTCAGCTATTTCTGTGAGAAAAAAAAGAGGATACGACACATTTTTGGGAAAAGGACACTTTTAAATATCTCAGGGACAAAATGAAGTACTAGAAAACGAAGTGAACCTATCTTAGATATAGATTTTATAGTAAATATAAATTTTACAAAAACAAATTACTAAATTTTACCTAACATAGCACTTTTTATTTACCGTAGTCAACTCCACAATAACATGAAACAGAAGATTTTATAGCGAGAAAATAATCATTCCCTTAAAAACAATATGAAAATGCAATTGCTTTTACCTCTTATCTACAACTTTCATGATAAAATAATATTTATTATTCAAACAAGCCACACCTAGCTCTAGCACAGAACTAATGAGAATCCAGACCTGTAGAAATCCATTAATCAAAGAAAACATGCGGGAAAGAGGCAATTTGGATCCTCTAATTTAAATTCTAATTAAATGAGGGCTAAATAAACCCAACTTAATAGTTATTTTTACTCCATGAAACTATGATGCAACTTCACATGAAGAAGAGAAATAAAGATGATGAGCTTCAATCAATGCATATTTCTTTCTCTTTTTGTTCCCTTTTTGTTCAATACTATTGGTATTCTTCATCTATTTCTAATTCTGACTCTAATTGCATATGAGACCTTAAATGCATAGTCCTTAAATGCCCTTCAAAAACGAAAAATGGTTCGTAAATTCTCCCAAGCGATAATTCTCCCGAGGCACTGGTTATAACCAGTGCCTCTGATAAAGATTGGAATAATAATTCGGAATAATCGTAATAATAATTTATGACTATTAAAACAGATTCTAATCTAGGAGATGACCCTATTTGCAGGCAACCGAACGAATCTAATCTTTCATTTTAAGTATATTTTTGCGGTAGCAGAGAGGAATAGTAACACTTTAGTTCTTATCTTTAACAGTTGGTCCATCATGAATCTAGATTCAAAAGCAAATTCTGGTTTGTTTGGTGTTACAGCAAGCCAACTAGGAGTTGCAAAACGATCAATACCCTATATTTTGTTGCCTCAGCAATCAACGTTCACGTGAGGAATCCCAATCAGTTTTCCAATCAGTGATTTGCGAGTACATTTGTACCCTCGTTGGATGGAGCTGAAAGCTTTGCCCCCTACGGATGCTATCTAAAAAGACTAATTGATTACGATGTCTGTCAAGCCCTCTGAGTTATAGATGGCAATTTTCTATATAATTTTTAGGCACACAGAATTTTCACTTTGCCCGCCAGTGTTCCTTATCCAGCAACGAATTCTGCCCTGACAAATTCATAAACCCTCATCGGCTCGTTGAAACCTGGGTTGTTAGAATTTTGTTGACTAGGTCCCTGACTATCTGCGCCATTTTTAGAAAATGATACGCCGTTGCAATGCTTGTGCCGTTAATGCTAAAGCCGGTTTAATCACCCCTGTCATAGGGGATACGACTAAAAGATTAATAAATAAATGTTGTCTTTCTTTGGTAAGAAAGTATATCAGCAGCTGACTAAAATCTAACTGACTAACTGGCTAAAATCTAAAACGTTAACGATACCATGCTCTTGAAGCAAAATTTTAGGAATGTGTGCTAATGTTTTTTACTGTTCATCAATATTTTTCGATCGAAATGTAACTGAAATTTAATTTGAAATATTTACAATGGATTGAATATTTATGAGTTTAAATACAAAATTGACTAATTTCAGCCAGCTTCAATTGCACATCCCTAACACAATGAAAGGAAGTAACAACATAAGTTATCGCAATGACTAAAAACCGATGATAAGTATGCTAATGAGATAAAAAAAGAACAATAAACAATGAAATTTTGGTCAATGACAGAAAAAAAAAAAAAAATAGCCTATGTCCGTCTAATCCTAAATACAAACCATGTACATGGGTCTTGGAGCCTTTGTTGTATTATTGCCATACAATCATTTTTATTTTGCTTAATCATTTACGACGACAACTAATCTAATCCTCTCACTGAAACTTCCACGATGACCAAAAGATCGGAAACACAAAAAGATACTGAAAAAGTGACACAGAAGCAATTCTGGAATTATAAAACAATGAAACAATTCTACCCCCTTCCCTCCCCCAAAAAAGGAAAACTTAAGAATTCAGTAAAAAAGTCTATTCCTGATCCATCTAGTCGGTAAAACTCTAAAAAAAAAAAAAAAAAAAAAAAAAAAAAAAAAAAAAAAAAAAAAAAAAAAAAAAAAATCATGGCCTGCGAACACATTATTCTCGTGTAGAACAATACCACTTAAAAGTCAGTTCAGGTAAAATCATTCTTGTGGTCTCTATTCTTACCCCTCTGTTTGGAGAATTAGGAAGAATGAGGGGAGCTTTTGAAAAGCGAGGCATGAACAACAACAAAAACTTAGCAGAAGAAGAATATATGGGCTCTCCAACATGCTCGTTTTCGAGCATGCTTTCCAAGGTGGCACTTAAGAAAACTCGAAGATAAGTGAACCCACTTATTGTTCAGATTGTTCAAAAAAATAATTCTGAACAAGAGCTAAGAGCCAAGAGGTATGGTATGAGCTCTAAAAAAATTCTAAGAATCAATAGATTGATATAAAAGAAAAATCAGAGGCTCAATGCCGGTCAGGATTTAAAATAAGAGCTCTGAGTCACGATGTCCTTCTAAATATCAAAATTCACTAAGATCCGATCACCCACTCGTAAGTTATAAATACCTAATTTTTTCTAATTTTTCCTCTCCCTTTAGCCCCCCAGATGGTCGAATCTGGGAAAACGACTTTATCAAGTCAATTTGTGCAACTCCCTGACACACCTACCAATTTTCATCGTCCTAGCACGTCCAGAAGCACCAAAATCGCCAAATCACTGAACCCCTCCCTCCAACTCCCCCAAAGAGAGCGAATCCAGTACGGTTACGTCAATCACGTATCAAGGACATTTGCTTATTCTATCCACCAAGCTTCATCCGATTCCTCCACTCCAAGTGTTTTCAAAGATTTCCCCCTCCAACCCCTCCCAATGTCAAAAGATCTGGTCGGGATTTGAAATAAGATCTGAGACATGAATTCCTTCTAAATATCAAATTTCATTAAGATCCTATCACCTATTCGTAAGATAAAAATACGAATTTCAATCATGTATCTAGGACTTGTGCTTATTTTTCCACCAAGTTACATCCCGATCCCTCCACTCTTAGTGTTTTCCAAGATTTTGCTTCTCCCCCCCCCCCAATGTCACCAGATCCGGTCGGGATTTAAAATAACAGCTCTGAGACACGATATCCTTCCAAACATCAAATTTTATTAAGATCTGATCAACCGTTCGTAAGTTAAAAATACTTCAATTTGTCTATTTTTTCCGAATTAACGGGCCCCCCACCCCAAACCCCCAGGTGGTCAAATCAGGAAAACGGCTATTTCTAATTCTATCTCGTCCGGTCCCTGATACGCCTGCCAAATTTCATCGTCCTAGCTTACCTGGAAGTGCCTAAAGTAGCAAAACCGGGACCGACAGACAGACAGACAGACAGACCGACAGAACTTGCGATTGCTATATGTCACTTGGTTAATACCAAGAGCCATAAAAAAGAGAGAAAGGTATTTAGATTACAGACCCTATGTCACTGTTAATATCTTTCGATTGACAATGGTAAAATTTTACGTTAATATATTCATAAAATTGACGACAACCCCCCCCCCCCCTATTATCCACAACATCGACGAATCGTATGCCTGAGGGCAATATTTAACAGATTAATGTGACGATACCATGATTGTCACCCTCAAATGGGGCGGGAGGATGTAAGAAAAGATTTTAGAGAAATGGGAACTTCCTTGGAGGGTGTAAAGAGGCTTTGAATAGATTAGGATGGAGGGAGAGCGTGCGTAACTGGGTAGACCCCAGGCGGCTTGGTGCTGCCGGGAGTTGTTGTTAGTAGTAGTTACAGTAATATACCATGATTGTAGAAAGGAAAGTCACACAGAGCTTTGAGCATCACTGACAGAAGGCGTAAAAAAGCAAAAAAACGTAAAAGTCTTACGGCCGAAAAAAAAAGAAAGAGAAAAAACTTTTCCAGTTTTAGAAAACAACATACATTTCTTTCTATTAGCACCATTTCAGAGTAGATTTTCAACATCTATAAATATCCCAGTCCTTTTACTAATCAAACCCAATACGCTTACAGTTTTAACAGACATTTAGAAAGTCAACTTCCTAGAAATATTACTTACGAAACTTTTAGTCTTCTCATAGCATGAATCCTTGGACGCACTGCCATATTTAGGTTTAAACTACTTTCAAAGAATTCAGTGAAAGGTTCGTCCTTTGTTGACTAGTAGCAACAACAAAAAAGCTCCAATCAAAAGGACAATATTGGTGCTGGCTATATATAAATGTCGATAATGGAAAAGGATGAGTCTTTCAAAATAGTGTAACCATGAGCAACAATTGAGCCCCTGAATACCAACAAATATTTTTGAAATTCCATAATCTCAAGTGTATATAAATTTAAAATTCTCATGTGTTATAAAAATTCTTAAATAAATTCTTAAAAGTAGGCCTAAAGTTGAAATTCTTCTTTAAGGTTTACTATTTTTAGTTTGAGGTTTTCTATTTTGTTCCCTTTGTAAATTTTTGGTTAAATTTTTATCTTTATATTTTTCGTTATCTTTGTAACTATTTGGTCAAACTGTGTTATTTATTTATCTATTTTTTTTGCAGGCCAACATTTTAATGTTTAAGCTAAAGATGACAATTTTCCTATCATTCGATAGCTAAGACTCAGCTTTACCCTTTGCCAATATAATTTTTTTCCAATTTGGATGCATTTTTTTAAGATTAAAAAATATATTGAAATTTGGCCGAGGATCATTGGAAAAACGGGAATTTTCCTGTTTTTTAAGTAAATTCAGATGAGTCTGTAAGAAAAAGAGGAAATAACATCATAATCATAACTCGGTGAGTGGATAGGTCTGAAATTCAATAATATAAGTGTTTTGTCTTTTTGGTGCACCTTACAAATGTGGGCTTGTCGTAAAATTGTCTAATTCAGCGGGAAGATATACCTTAAGTACTAGCATTTAAAGCTGCGCCTAAACAAAAATTTAAAACCCTTGGCAACAGTAAAATAAGTAAATATTCTTTATTAAGTATTTAATACTTAACACATCTTTAAAAAACTATTTAGATTAAAAAATAAACTATTATCAACTATCATCAAATTATTAAACAAAAATAAGTGGGGGATAAATAAACTATTATCATCTTTTGTGAATTATTTAAGGCATAATAGATAATTAGAATAGCAAGGTAAAAAAAAAAAAACTGATGATACCATATAATAGCCCCAGTAAAAAGCAAACAAATAAAAGCTAATAAAGGCAATTGGGCACACCTCAATTACAACGTTTTTGACAGAAGATATAGCGGCTGCAGTAGACCGACGGGCGTCATACAACATTTTTTTTTGGAAAATCAGGTTTATATCCCACTGACTTACACAAAGAAAGGTCTATTGATCGGTTCAATCCGTTTTCTCCTATATTTTTCGGTTCCTAGGACCCTTAGAAATTTCTCATTTTTTCCAAAATGCGTTTTTTTCCGTTTTTCCGTTAGCAATTTCACTTCTTATCCAATTGAATAAAACATCCTACAAACTGAAGGAAAATCTCCCTTAAGCACTAAGACGTCACTTAATTTTGCTTTGAGACGAGGGGGACCGTGAGGCAATTATTTTCTCGAGGATAAGGCAAAAACTAAAGAAAGCTGCCTATTTGTCTCTTTTTTTCTCTTTCTTAGTACGTATTTTATGACACTCACCCTTCTCAGCCTTAAAAGCATTCATCAATATTAAAAAACTAAAGCTTTTAGATGAGAGTATATGAAACTTTGGCAGTCAGTGAAGTGTACTTAAGTCTTAGAACGAGCAGTGTTGCATGATATTCAGTGTCAATATTTTTCCGATTTCTTTGGGGCTGTACAGGAAGTTTCAAAGAGTTCTCTCTCAGATATAGTATGTTTACATTCAGAGGAATTTTAAAAGTGCATCACAAATTTGTTAATATTCATTTTTGTTCCGTTTTTACGAATTTGACAAACATGGGGGAAGGGGATAAAACTCCCTAACAACTCCCCGGATGTGGCCTTGACTGTGCTAGCGCTGCGAATTGATGCCCTGCTTGATAATTAGAGGATCAGGCAACGATATTGGCTGCAGCAAGGTTGGGCGAAAGGTTTGCTACTTGTCCCTTCAAAAAAGAACCAGTAGCCGAAATTTCAAATTGACACCCTAAGCGCCAGTAATGGCTTTGGAAGATCTTTAGCGTTATCCATTTTATATTCAGAAGAGCGATACTGTCCAAATTCTTGGAAAAAAAAACTCAACCGAATAAGAGAAAATACTCGAGTCTGAAGGGTCTGCTGACGAAAATTCAAGGCTCTCTTCAAACACTTGGATATACTAGTATTCGGAATAGAAAAATTAATTTCAGACTCGATTTTTTCGAAGTCTTTTTCTTTTTAAGATTTTTTACCTTAATTTTTTGCTTCATACATGACCATTGTGGCTCTAGTGTTGAAATAAATTGATATGTTATCATATGACAAAGGGATTGAATTGTGTTGACGGACATCCTCAAAGCAACAAGTTCAGTTTAGAAGAAGCCATTGTTGGTCCATATAACGTCAAAGGAAAACAGCCCCCCCCCCCCACCAACACCAAAGAAAATCGTATATAATTTAAGGATATTCATGACATATATCCAAAAAAAAGAGAACAAGTTTTTGGGCATAAGTCATCCTTAATGAGGAAATGTTTAACCCCCTTTTGCCAAAACAAAATTGACAAGAAGGCTCCGTCTGGGACACTGTGGCACATAGGTAGAAACCTGCCTTCAGCACCAAAATATCTTTATTCGTAAAATTTTCATTTCACACAGATTTTATTAAAGAGAAAGACAGTTGACTGCAGTGGTGTCACTTTAAGGGCAGGGCACCCTAAATTATTCGTTCCCCTTAGTATCTTTTTTGGAGATATTTTCACTTTAAAATAAAAACCTCTCTTTTTTGTATTTTCGTCAGAAAAATTGAAGAAATGACAAATTTGACAAAAGAAATGACAAGAATATTCCATGTTTTATCAACATGCTCTACAATTCAAAATAGCTCTTCGATAAAACATATGTCAATTACAATCACCAAATAAATCTGTTAAAACCACGCTTAACAGCAACATAAGACTTTTTATAAACTATAATAATGTATTTAGAAAATAAAAACATACCCCGGCTTCTGCATTCCAGAACTCCACTTAGTCAGGTTAGTCAGTGACCCAGAATTTGTTGATCCAAGTCGCCTAGAACAAATCAAAAGAAATTAAATTTAATGACATTTTTTGTATCTAAATTAAATAAGATTGATATATATACCCACCAGATGCCCCAAAGAGTGCATTTTGACGCCCAAATATTCAAACACCCACTGAGCCTTCAGACAATTATAGAAAGAATTTTGGGGAGGGGGAGCGGGTAGAAATTTACACCCAATTCCTTCTTGATTCTCAGGAATATTTTTGGTCTACGCCTTCCTATTAGTGGTAAAAGGAGGGGGGTTAACAGTGCCCCTCCCATTGCGATAATTTTTTTATGTAACATAAAATATTTCTGTAACACACACATATATACATGCATCTATATATATATATATATATATATATATATATATATATATATATATATATATATATATATATATATATATATATATATATATATATATATATATATATATATATATATATATATATATATATATATGTATATATATATATATATATATATATATATATATATATATATATATATATATATATATATATATATATATATATATAATTTGAGAAAAAACATGCCATCTTGTATGACTGGACTGCTTACGTTTGATAATTCTTAAGAAAGATCTAGGTTATTTTAATATGGAACGGATATTTTATTAGTTTTTCAAAGCTATTTTAATATTTGAACGTTTAGAGACTTAACTATAACTCAGCATGTTTCTTGAGTGCAGCAGAGCAATGTGCAAGATTCTTGCGTCACTACTCATTAAATAAAATATGCAGAGTTAGTTCAACCAATTATCTCATTTTTATTTGGTTTTTTGATAATTCGACGTTCCCAGTTTTTTTTTTTTTTTTTTTTTTGTTTTTTTTTTTTATTATATCTACTTTTCTCAAAAGCGGCACCAACTAACATTAGGGGCTTTTGTTATCAGGATTATTCTTGCTTGATTTTGAAGGCTAAACAATATATTCCCAGTCTTATTAACAAACATTCCTGCAAAACTTAGTTTACGTCTTCTGAGGCCCCAGAAAAAAAAACACAATATAGAGGATTTTTTGATTGTTGGATCACACAGCTTTTTCATTTAGTGCAGCCTATTTGTTTCCTATTATCTGCATTTTTCAAGTTTTTGAGACTACCACAATATATATTTTTCTTTTTAGCGTTGAACTATTTGAATTGCTGCAGCCCAATTGTCTTCTGCCAAAACCTAACATCTGCATTCTTCAAGTTATTGAGAAAATTGCAAAATATATATATATTTTTTTTTTTTTTTTTTGTGTACAGCTATTTGAATTACTGCGTCTTCAGGTTTTGAGAAAAACCCAGAAAAAATATGTTTTTCTCATTTTTGAAATATGCAATTTTTCGGAACACCACACACCAGTTGTCTTCTGCTAGATTCTGCGTTATCAAGATTTCAAGAAAATCAAAAAATAAAAATTCTTTTTTTTTCGTATTTGAACTAGAAATAGATCAAAATGAGAAACTTCATCAATAAATTTCCTGAAGTCCGTTTTCTTTCCATCTTTTGACACTATGTTTTATGCTGGAATTAAATGCTACTTTTTATACTTCTAGCATGTCTGTACTAGGTTTTGACTCTGAAAAACCACCGAAATTTGTTTGTACTCCTTACAGATACAAGCTTGCATCTCAGTAACTACACCAGAAAGTAAAATTTCACCTTCTGAATTGGACTATGTCCATCCCTAAATCAAAATCGAATTCTGTGCATATACTAGGTTTGACAGAGGAAAACTGAGTCCATTATTGACGAAATAAAAAAAAAAAATAACAAAAAAGATTGGATTCTCACTTTAAAGAATTTGACGACCCCATAATTCCCTGAGCTGAAAAATCCGATGAGGAGGACCACCTTTTATGCATTGAGGCACTCGTAGGCGATTGAAAGTCGTAAGCTCTTGATGATACTAAAATAAAAAATCACATTTAGAAAAAAAAAATACATTCCAGAATCAATAGAACAAAAAAAATTATAAACTTACAAATAGGCGGAAATACTCTCACAAATTAGAGAACAAGAGCTAAGAGCTCATATGGCACTTGTAACGAGGCAAGAAGAGTTAAGAGCCAAGAGATCATATGGTATGAGCTCTAGCAAAATTCTATGAATTAATAGATTGATTTAAAAGGAAAATAAGAGGCTTAATGCAGGTCAGGACTTTAAATAAGAGCTCTGAGTCACGATGTCCTTCTAAATATCAAAATTCATTAAGATCCGATCACCCACTCGTATGTTATAAATAACTAAAAAAAATTTCATTTTTCCTCTTCTTTTAGCCCCCCAGATGGTCGAATCTGGGAAAACGACTTTATCAAGTCAATTTTTGCAGCTCCCTGACACGCCTACCAATTTTCATCGTCCTAGCACGTCCAGTAGCACCAAACTCACCAAATCACTGAACCCCTCCCCTCAACTCCCCCAAAGAGAGCGAATGCAGTACGATTCCGTCTATCACGTATCAAGGACATTTGCTTATTCTATCCACCAAGCTTCATCCCGATTCCTCCACTCCAAGTGTTTTCCAAGATTTCCCCCTCCAACTCCCCCAATGTCAAAAGATCTGGTCGAGATTTGAAATAAGAGCTCTGAGACATGAATTCCTTCTAAATATCAAATATCATTAAAATCCGATCACCTATTCGTAAAATAAAAATACCCCAATTTTAACGTTTTCCAAGAATTCCGGTTTCCCCCTGCAACTCCCTCCAATGTCACAGGATCTGGTCGGAATTTAAAATTAGAGCTTCAAAGCGCAAGACCCTTCTAAATATCAAATTTCCTTAAGATCTGGTTTTTTCGTATCGAAAAAATGAAAAAGTACAATGCATAGCTTATACAGGAATAGCAGCAACTTTATTGCCATTTGGACTAGCAACAGACAAGACCTTCGGCTTGAGAGTTCCACTTTCCTCAGACTCTGTTTCCTGTATAAGACCTGGTACAAGCAGAGGTTTAGAATAAGCTCAAGTAGATGTTTTCCTACTTGACGAAGTACCCATGCTCCCCAAGTATGGCTTACAAAATATGGATCAGTTGTTGTGGTCCATGGCAAATCCAAATTTGCCGTTAGGTGGGAAAATTTTAGTTGCTCGGGGTAATTTCCGACAGTGTTCACCAGTTCTGCTCCGAAGCAACCGCAGTGAAACACTCTATTTATCAATAAAAAAAAAAGTAACCTTTGGAAGAATTTCAAACATGTTTCCTTTGAGAACAACATGCGGGTTGATCCTGAGCAGGAAGCATTTGAAAAGTACATCCTTGAACTGGGAAATGGAAATCGTCCGAAAAATGAGCATAATGAAATTTAATTAACGAAAGACGTAATTCTAAGTGATAATTTAATTGAGGAAGTATTTGGAGAATGTTTGTCAAAGCATAGTTTCCAATTAATGAAGGATCGAGTTGTTTTAGCTTCAATCAGCAACAAAGTTAGTAAAATAAATACGAAAATTGTCGACGCCTTCCAGGAGAATACAAATCGAATAAAAGTTACGATTCTGTAAAATATAAAGAAAAACGATTTACTCCAGAATTCTTCTTGCATTTACTCCAGAAATCCTAAGTTCAATTGAAACAGCAGATTTACCACCGCATTACTTGAAAATAAAGAGAAATACAACAGTTATGCTTTTGCGTAACTTAAATATTTCAGAAGGAATGTGTAATGGACCTGCCTTACTGCTACTGAATTTTGTAACAACATAATTTAGGCGAATATAATTACTGGGGAAAAATCAAGAAAAGAAGTTCACATTTCTCGAGTTACAGTGGGCTCTAGTAAAGGTCAACTTGGATGTACTGTTCAACAACATCAATTTCCCCTTAGACCCGCATTTGCCATGACTGTACATAAGTTGCAAGGGCAAACATTTTGATTTGTTGGCGTCGACCTTATTACTCCAGTTTTTAACCATGGAATGTTATACTTTGTATTTTTCTCGTGTGAAAAGAAAACGTAGCTTAAAAGTTCTGCTACCACCTGAAAATGAACGAAGAACATATAACTAAGTGTGGAAGGAGGGCCCTGACAACTAGCAACGAAACGTCTTATTGTTTGAGTGATTTCTTTTTTTAAATAAATTAAACGATTAATAATTATAATATATATTACACCATCAAAATAATTCATATTTTTCCCAGGATGATCGTAAGAACCATGTGTTGCCGTCATGACATAAAGAAGAGGCTCACGTCTGTAGCTAGAACGCAAGTGCCAACGAGAATCCATATATAGAAGCCTGCAGCGTGCCGAGTATATATATATATATATATATATATATATATATATATATATATATATATATATATATATATATATATATATATATATATATATATATATATATATATATATATATATATATGTGTGTGTGTGTATATATGTATATATATATGCATGTTCAACTAAACTTTGATTCTCCAGATCAAACTTCCTCTGCTGATCCTCCCTTTGCCAACAGTTTGGCAAACATGTTTTAGCAATTATCCCTGAAACAGCAAAATGTTGAAGACAACATTTAAGCGTGACAGCAACGATGTTCACTCGGACTAAAAATGACGATTTCCCAAGAAAATGACATTCCCCGCCGTATCGAGACATTCCTACCCATATCGACCGCAATGCGAAAAAAATCTTAATAACCAGAAGACCAAAAACGCAGCCTTCAAACCCGTTTTAAACAAAACAAATAAACTCTAAGAAACATAAAAACTATAAAAACTACAAACAGAACAATTACAATTGAAAATCCAGCATTTTTTTTTAGACGATAAAACAGCCGAAAAAAAATTGTGGCGTAAACATTGTGAGGGTGATTTAAAACTTAGCCATTCAATACATTCAAACTAACTAAAACAGATATTGTATTGTCAATACCGTATTGTGCTGCCACCTTATCTTTTGAAATATGCATGATTAATGTGTGAAGTTCACAAGACCCCAAGGAACGTTTCAAAATCGATACGTAACACATTTATGAGTCATAAGTGATGTAATGACAGAAAATTAGACTTAGTAATATAAGCATAGACAATTGTCTGAAGAAACTGCAAAAATTAGTTTCTATAGCACAAGTTTAGTACAGCTCTTTTTTTTATGAGTAGCTGGTTAATATAGTCAAAAATCGAAACTGATGGACAAATATGAAACCTTTGCCCCCAAACCAGGGTTACCCTTTGTGTGGAGGGATGGGGAGTGACTCCTAGGTTTTGCACTGTAATTTCTAGAAATTTTCGTTAAGAAAAATACAAAAGCAACATCTCAACCCCTAGATTTTGAAAAATAGCTTTTATGTAGCTTTATTTTTTTTTTAAAAACGATAACCCCCCCTCCCCAACGCTTTCATGAATTGACAGCTCTGTCCCAAAGAGTAAGGGATGGTGATCAGACATGAAATTCAAGCACTTTATAATAGGTTTATTAAAAAGTGAAGCGCATTGGCGCCGGCCCCAGAACTAAAAAAAAAAAAAATCAAAACAAGCTTCATTCCAATTTATTAAATTCTAGACTTCAAATAAAAGACTGAAGAAAAGGCGGATTACTTAATTTTTAACCTGATTTTTAAAGACTACAAAATAGTCCCTAGTATTTCAGAATGAAATACTAGGCCTAATTTAAAAAAAAAGAAGAAAAATGTACCTTCTGTGCCCCTTTTAGTTATTTTGTGTTTGGTTCAATATAAAGCACAAATAAAAAAAACACAAAAGCAAAAAAATATATACAACTAATTGTGATATTTCGATTAACTTTTGTATTTTTACTGAGTAACGCGAACACTTGGCCTTTCTCTTTAAAATTAAGCTCTTGAACTCCTAGTCAGTTCTGCCAGATCGGGTATATTTGCACCATTTTGCAACTTTCTGAGGTGGTTGCGCATTGAATTCTTAAAGCTATTACAGTTTCTGTAACAAAATATCAAGAAAAATTTAATTTAAAGTAGAAGTTATCATTTAAAGTAATATTTAAGTATAGTAATCAGGCACAAATGGCAATTTTTCTCATTAGCCATTTCTTTTTTAAGCACGTTCAATTTTCGGTTACAATGGGTCAACAACCTTGATGTCGCTCCCTCTCCTCGAAAAAATACCACCCCAAGGATAGGAAGTAGCGTTGAGCACACCGATGTGTATCTAACTATTTAATTTTCTGGTTTGAATGTACATGACCTCAGGATTTAATTCTTGAAGTACTCCGAGGATTTATATTGCTTTTACTTTCCACCTCACACGTCTCTGACGCAATTTGCATAAGTACCACAATTTGTGTTCAATATTTCGTCTCAAAAAGGCTTTTGAGGTGCAATATTCAGAGGAAACATTTATTTCGATATTTGGCGTTCGTTTTGAATTTCCTTTTTTTATTAAATAAAGTACTTTGCAGCAAGAATAACTTTTTCCATCTAATTTTTTTTAGATTCATAAGAAACGCTGTTGTTGTTAAGCTGAAAAGTTCACTTTATTCATAAAAATGGCAGAAGGGTGTTAAGACTGTCACACTTGAGAGCACATACGAACACATCATTGTGTTGCATGAAAATGCAACAAAATCTATTGCAAAATTAGTATTAACTGCATAAGGTTAATTATAGGCTAATTAATTATATATTAAATAATTAATTATATAGCTAATTATAGGCATATAGGATTATTATTAATTGCATAAGGGATCTGCACGTGGGAACCAAGGGTTAGGAAAAAAACAACGTTTGACCTGAAATAACTTACAACTTGACATTTGTTTCTTAGGTGATGTGATAGGTTTGTAATGAATGGGACAATTGTCGTTGTCGAATAAGGACCCAGTTGACTGATGACTGCTTCGCCTAAAAATTAAAATCCAAATTAAGCAAAACTAACTTTGTGTTTAAAGGGTAAGGATAAATAGTAAACATTGCAAACTTTCAATAATAAACGTATCATATTAACATAAATTCAGCATTTCTTAACAGGAATAAACTAAGTTAGGACTCAAGCTGAACTCTAGGCCTCTTCTAGTTGAAATTGCGCTTTGCAATGATGTTAAGACTGTTTTATATATTGTTTGAAATCTAATTTTCACGGTTTTCTCATCGCAGTTTGAATTTTACCTCTATTTTACTTTTTTGTTTTGCAGATGATGACCATTGTGTATATGGCGAAAATATTCTAATATTCTATATTTTTCTAATTGAAAAATATTCAACTAGTTTTCTCCTACAATTCACTGTATTAAGAATGTCATCATTGCGTTATCGTCTTCATTTCATGGTTGCAGCGGTAGATACAACCCAATAATAGGCAGCACAACAGCGCTGCTTAAGTAAAGTGCGATGTGCGCACGATTTTTTTTTTTTGTTTGTTTTAGACCAGGGCAATCCGTATAGAAGGAGTTATTGTAGACATTTCAAAATCAGTTCAATTAATCGGAAATTGAGAGGGTCAGTGTCCTTTTTAACAGTCAAAAATGATCGGAGAGTCACCAGTCCCCCCCCCACTTCCCTCATTTACCAAAACACATCCAATCGAAATTTAGAGATAACCATTTTGTTCAGCATAGTTGAAAGGTCAGGAAATTATGTCTTTGAAGATGATATCCCCCCCTACACACACACACACAGCCCTCAGGGCAAGGGTTGTATGTTAAGCCTCATGGGCATATAAGGTTTTTATAGAAAGGGTAGTCGTTTAAGCTTCGGAGTGGGCTTGTTGGATAGGTAATCAGAAGTTCTAGTGCCATTTTTACGTCAAAGCGATCGGTGGGCTATAACTCCCCCCCAACCCCCACAAACGAACAAACACTCACGTCGCCTTGTCTCAAAATGCATCTGATAGAAATTTTGGGATGGCTATTTGTTGGCGTAAATACTTCAAAAAGGGCTCACTCGATTGAAAATTGTAAGGGCTAGTTTCCTTTTTAATAGTGAAAAGTGATTTGAAGGCAATAAGCTCCCCTCCCCCCTAGCCCGTCATTTCCCGAAGCACATCTAACCAAAATTTTTAGATAACCATTTTGTTCAACGTGGTTGATAGGTCTGAAAATTATGTCTTTGAGGATGACAACCACCCAACCCCCCCCCCCCGTCGTATTCTCCCCGAATACATTCGATAGAAAGTTTGGGATGACCATTTTTTTTCGTGGAAACTTCGAAAAGAGCTTATTCGATTAGAAATTGAGACGGCTAGTAACCTTTTTAATAGTCAAAACTTATTGGAGGGCAACAAGACCCCCTCCGCACCACGGTCATCATTTCTCCAAACACATCCAATCAAAAGGCGTTTGGTTCAGCGTAGTTGAAAGGTCTGGAAATTATGTCTTTGAGGATGACACTCCCCCACACACACACACCCCTCAGCGCGAGGGTTGCAAGTTATGCCACAAGGGTATATAAGGTTTTTATGAAAAGGATGATCATATAAATTTTGGAAGGGGCTCATTGTATTGTAAATCAGAAGTTCCAGTGCTCTTTTTAGGAGTCAAAGTGATCGAAGGGTAGACAGCCCCCTCCCCCACGTCGTATTTTCCTCGAATACATCAAATGGAAATTTTGATATAGCCATTTGTCCAAAAGTAGTCAAAAGATCATATAAAAAGCCTTTGGGATTGATAGAATCCCCCAAAGTCTGGGGTAACGGTTGCAAGTTATGTCCCAGGGACACATAAGGTTTGTTTGGAAGGGGAGGTCGTGCGAACTTTAGAAGAAGTTCATTTGATTGGAAATGTCTAGTTCTAGTTCCCATTTAAGAGTCAAAAGTTATGGAGAGCAGCTTGACCCCTTCTGACATCCTCTTTTCCCGAAATGCACTAAATTGAAACAGTGAGATAGCCATTTTGCTACTTATATTTCAAAAATCACATAACAATGCCTACAGGTCGGACACAACCCCCTAAAGCCTAGGGGCGAGGGTTGTAAGTTATGTCCAGGGGCATATAAGGTTCTTATGGAACGGGTGGTCGTATAAACTATGTATCGGATGGAGTTCATTTGATTGCTTTTTAAGAGTCAATAGTGAATGAAGGGCAATCAGTCCCCCCCCCCTCAACCTATCATTCCCCAAAACGCATTCGATCAAAATTTTAGGAGGGCTATTTTGTTCAGTATTGTTGAAAACTCCAGTAACTATATCTTAGGGGATGTCAACCTCCCCACAATTTTTATGGCAAGAGCTCTAAGTTAGGCATTTCACTCATTGCTTACTTATAGTGTATGTTACTGAGAAAAGTATGCTTGTTCGAACTTTACTTTTCAAGAAGACGAAGAACATTCAGGTGAGCCTTTCAAAGAATTTTGAGGGGAGTATCGAACTAAATCAAAAGGCGTTATGTGTATAAGGATTGTCGAAAAAGCGTAACTCATGATTAACTGAGTATATTAATCTGGAGAATTAATGAAGTGATAAGGGAGATGATCAAAAAGGCAATATATGCATACTACCTAAACTACAGCTACCACTACTACTTCTACCACACTACTCAATTTACAATACTGAAAGGAAATTCGAACTAAATCAAAAGACGCTATGTGCATGCATGTTATCAAAAAAGCGTTTCTCAATAATAGGTTTGGGTATTAAGTTGGAACTTTCAGGGAATGCTTCAATGGGAAGATCATCTGACCAAAAGGCAATATGTGCACAATACTGCTAATAATACTGTTACCGCCACAATTTACTACTACTAATGCTCCTCTTATTTCTATTACAACTACTTGTAAGGCTAAAAGCATTGAGGTGAAAGTTTCAAAAAGTACAGTATAAAACAGGTTATCAAAGAACACATCAGCAATGTCATAGCAATAGCTGATTGTATTAAGTTGAAGCTTCTAAGAATTGATGAGAGGGATTTTCTACTGGCCAACAGCCAATGTGGTAATATTATTACTGCTAGTACTGCTATTACTATTACACTGCTAATACTACTAATATCAACACTGGGGGTATGAAGTCGAAACTTTCGGGGCTGCTACTATAACTACTTCTACTCCTACAATTTAAATAAATTAAAAGAGTTTAAGTGCATCCAGGTTGTAAAACAGCATAGATTGAATATTCTGGAAATGATATTTAGTTTATTTTTCAGGTCAACTTGAGGTCATATATATATATATATATATATATATATATATATATATATATATATATATATATATATATATATATATATATATATATATATATATATATATATATATATATATATATATATATATATATATATATATATATATATATATATATATATATATATATATATACATATTTATATATATATATATATATATATATATATATATATATATATATATATATATATATATATATATATATATATATATTACAAATAACCCTGAAACCACAAACAAGAGCTAAGAGCTCAGATGGCACTTGTGACGAGGTCGGAAGAGCCAAGAACTCATATGACATGAGCTCTAGCAAAATTCTAAGAATCAATAGATTGATTTAAACGGAAAATCAGAGGCTTAATGCCGATCGGGATTCAAAATAAGAGCTCTGAGACACAAGGTCCTTCTAAATATCAAAATTCATTAAGATCCGATTACCCACACGTAAGCTGAAAATATACCTCATTTTTTCTACCTTTTCTTCTCTCTTCAGACCCCCCCCCATAGTCAAACCGGGGAAAACGACTTTATCAATTGCATTTTTGCAGGTCTCTGACACGCGTACCAACATTCATCGTCCTAGCACGTCCAGAAGCACCGAACTCGCCAAAGCAATTGACCTAGTCCGATTACGTCAATCACGTATCTACGACATTTGCTTATTCTACCCACTAAGTTTCATCCCGATCTCTCCACTCTAAGCGTTTTACAAGATTTCCGGTTTCCCCCTCCATCTCCCCCCAATGTCCCCAGATCTGGTTGGGATTTAAAATTTGAGCGCTAAGACATTAGTTTCTTCTAAATATCAAATTTCATTTCGATCCGGTCACCTTTTCTTAAGTTAAAAATACCTCCATTTTTCTAATTTCTCCGAATTAATAGCCCCCCCAACCCCCCCCAAAGAGAGCGGATTCAGTCCGGCCATGTCAATCATGTATCTAGGACTTGTGTTTCTTCTTCCCACCAAGTTCCATCCCGATCTCTCCACTCTAAGCATTTTCCAAGATCTCCTGTTTTCCCCTTCTAATCCTTCAATATAACCGGATACGGTCAGGATTTGAAATAAGAGCTCTGGGACACGCGATCCTTCTAATAATTAGATTTTATTAAGATCCCATCACCCATTCGTAAGTTAAAAGTAACTCATTTTTTTCAATTTTTCCTCTCCCTTCAGCACCCCAGATTGTCTAATCGGGGAAACGACTGTTATCAAGTCAATTTGTGCAGGTCCCAGACTTGTCTACCAATTTTCACCTTCCTAGCACGTCCAGAAGGACCCAACTCACCAAAGCACTGGAAATCTCCCCCCCCCCAACTCCCCCAAAGAGAGCGGATCCGTTCCAATTATGTCAATCACGTATGTAGAACTTGTGCTTATTCTTCCCATCAAGTTTCACCCTGATCTCTCCACTCTAAGCGTTTTCCAAGATTTCCGGTTTCCAAGATTTATGTTTCCCCCCTCCAACCCCCACTGTACCAAGATCCGACTTGAATTCAAACCGGAGCATCTGAGAGATAATATCTTTCTATATGTCAAGTTTCATTAAAATCCGATCACCCATTCGTAAGATAAATATACCTCAATTTTCACGTTTTCCAAGATTTCCAGTTTCCCCCTTCAACTCCCCCCAATGTCACCAGATCTGATCGGGATTTAAAATAATAGCTCTGAAGCACAAGATCTTTCTAAATACCAGATTTCATTAAGATCTAACCACCCGTTCGTAAGTTACAAATACGTCATTTTTTCTAATTTTCCCAAATTACCCCCCCCCCCTTAACTCCCCCAAAGAGAGCGGATCCAGTCCGGTTATATCAGTCACATACCTTGGAATTGTGCTTATTCTTCCCACCAAGTTTCATCTTGATCTCTCCACTCTTAGCGTTTTCCGAGTTTTCCGCTCCACCCATTGACACTGGATCCGGTAATAAAAGATCTGAGTTACAAGGTTCTTCTAAATATGATATTTCATTAAGATCCGATCACTCCTTCTTAATTTAAATATACCTCATTTTTCTAATTTTTCAGAATTAACCCTCCCCCAACTCCCCCAAAGAGAGCGGATCCGTTCCGGTTATGTCAGTCACGTATCTAGGACTTGTGCTTGTTTTTCTCACCAAGTTTCATCCCAATCCATCCAATCTAAGCGTTTTCCAAGATTTAGGTTTCCTTCTCAAACTCCCCACAATATAACCAGATCCGTTCGGGATTTAAAATAAGAATTTAGAGACACGATATCCTTCCAAACGTCCAATTTCATTATGATCGGATCACCCATTGGTAAGTTAAAAGTACCTCTTTTTTTTTTCGAATTAACCATCCCCCAATCCTCCCCCAGATGGTCGAATCGGAGAAACGACTATTTTTAATTGAATCTGGTCTGGTCCCTGATTCACTTGCCAAATTTCACCGTCCTAGCTTATCTGGAAGTACTAAACTAGCAAAACAGTGACAGACAGACCGACAGACAGACTGACAGAATTTGCGATCGGTATATGTCACTTGGTAAATACCCAGAGCCAAAAAAAACGATTAGGTTACAAGAGTTAAAAAAACTGGAATTGTGAATTCACAAAAAAATATAGCCAAAAACAGGCTATATTACATAAATATGAATGAAACGTAATGAAATAATATCAAAGAAAATAAACTAGAAATGAATAAATATAGTCAAACAGTTCGTGGTAACGTACTGTAGTAAGGAGCAATCTGGCTCAATAGTAAACGAGAGTCTAAAAACCGGAAGTTTGATACTAATAAATGCATCAAAAGAATTGGACTTTATGCTGATTTTGAATATATATCTACAAAAATGTGGAACTTCGTATTTTTTGCCAGAAGACTGATCACGGGTGCGTGTTTTTTTTTCAGGGGTGATCGTATCGACCCAGTGGTCCTAGAATGTCGCAAGAGGGCTCATTCTAATGGAAATTAGAAGTTCTAGAGCCCTTTTTAAGTGACCAAAAATTTGGAGGGCACCTAGGCCCCCTCCAACACTCATTTTTTTCTCAAAGTCAACAGATCAAAATTTTGAGATAGCCATTTTGTTCAGCATAGTCGAAAACATAATGACATGTCTTTGCGGACGACTTGCTCCCCCCAGTTCCCAGGGGGGGGTGGCTGAAAGTTACTAAATTTGACCAGTGTTTCCATACAGTAATGGTTATTGGGAAGTGTACAGACGTTTTCAGGGGGAATTTTTGGTAGAAGGGAGGGGGGTTAAGGGGAGGGAGGTAGGTGGAAGGATCTTTACTTGGAGGAATTTGTCATGGGGGAAGACAAATTCCATGAAGGGGGTGCCGTATTTTCTAGCATTATTTAAAAAAAAAACAATGAAAATATAAATATGAAAAAGTTTTTCAACTGAAAGTAAGGAGCAGTATTAAAACTTAAAACGAACAGAAATTATTACGCATATGAGAGGTTCATCTCCTCCTAAATACCTCGCTCTTTACGCTAAAGTACTTCTAGTAATTTCTACTAGTTATTCTACAACCTTTGTGATTATGGGGTCATTCTTAAAGAATTGGCACAAAATTTAAGCTTTAGTGTAAAGAGCGAGGTATTGACGAGGGGACAAACCCCCTCATATATTTAATAAAAATATAGAAGTTCGTTACGTAAGTTAATTTGTAATTTACGTATATTTATTACTAATAAAGACGTACATAAAAAAATCTAAAAAGTTCTAGTTGCCTTTTTAAGTTGCAATTGGAGGGCAACTAGGCCTCCTCCAAATTTCGTTTAAATTGTTCATGTGCGGTAAGCCAAAATCAAAACATGCATTAATTTAAAAACATCCAGAAAATTAAATAAAAAAAAAACAAACAATTTTTTCTAACTGCAAGCCAGGAGCGAGATTAAAATTTAAAACGAACAGAAATTATCCGTATGTGATAGGGGTTGTCCTTTCCTCAACGCCTCGTTCTTTACGCTAAAGTTCTTTATTGTTTAAAAAGTAGAGTTGTGACAAAGAGTCAAAATTTAGCGTAAAGAGCGGGGTTTTGTAGAGGGGACAACTCCTTTCATATATGGAATAATTTCTGTTCGTTTTAAGTTTTAATGTCGCTCCTTACTTGCAGTTAGAGAAAATTGTTTTTTTATCTTATTTAATTAAATACAATAAAGCGTGATATATTTTTTCGTAATATTAGTCTCATTACGTAAAATCAAATTTAAAACATTATTTAGAGCAAAGACTTTCTCTCCAACAAACCTCTTAATGTATCTGTGCACGCACTCAAAATGATTACTCTTTATCATCATCAGCTTCTTCTTGAATTAAATAAAAAAAAACAAGTTTTTTTTTAACTGAAAGTAAGGAGCGACATTAAAGCTTAAAACGAACAGAAATTACTTCGTGTATGAAAGGGCTGCTTCCTCATCAACGCCCCGCTCTCTACGCTAAAGTTTGACTCTTTCTCTCAATTCTTCTTTTTAAAAACAGTAAAAAAAACTTTAGCGTAAAGAGCGGGGCGTTGATGAGGAAGCAGCCCCTTTCATATACGAAGTAATTTCTGTTCGTTTTAAGTTTTAATTTCGCTCCTTACTTTCAGTTAAAAAAAACTTGTTTTTTTTTTATTTCTGAACGTTTTTGAATCAATGCATGTTCTGATTTTGGCTCTCCGCAGAGGAATAATTAAAACGAAATTTGCATTTTTTTTTTTTTTTTTTTTTTTTTTTTGGCTAAATGGCTTTCTCATAATTTTGATTAATGATTTTGAGAAAAAAAGAGCGAGGGAGGAAGCCTAGTTGCCCTCCGATTTTTTTTTTTTAATTAAAAAGGCAACTAGAACTTTTAATTTTCTACGAATCTTTTTATTAGTAAAAGATTTACGTAACTTATAAATCAGCTTACGTAAAGAACTTTTGTATTCTCATGTTTTTATTACATATATGAGGGAGTTCGCCCCCTCGTCAGTACCTCGCTCTTTACACTAAAGCTTAAATTTTGTCCCAATTCATTAAGAATGACCCCTGAATCACAAAAGCCGTCGAATAAATAGTTGAAATTACTGATAATACTTTAGCGTAAAGAGCGAGGTATTAGGAGGAGGTGAGTCCCTCATATGGGTAATAATTTCTGTTTGTTTTAAGTTTTAATGCTGCTCCTAACTTCCAGCTGAAAAAAAATTTCATATATATTTTTTCATTGTTTTTTTTTTTTTTTTTTTTTAATAATGCTAGTAAATCCTGCGCTCCCTTCATGGAAATTTTCTTCTCCCATGACAAATTCTCGATGGAAAGTTCCCCCAGCATATCCCCCTCTTCTCAACCCCTCCCCCAAGCAAATAAAATCCTCCTGAAAACGCCTGTACACTTCCCAATAACCATTACTATATGTAAGCACTGGTCAAAGTTTGTAACTTGTTGTCCCTCCCATGGGGACTGTGGGGGAGTAAGTCGTCCCCAAAGACATATTTATAAGGTTTTTCGACTACGCTGAATAAAATGGCTATCTCAGAATTTTGATCCGTTGGCTTTGGGAAAATAATTAGCGTGGGAGGGGGCCTAGGTGCCCTCCAATTTTTTTGGTCACTTGAAAAGGGCACTAGAACTTTTCATTTCCGTAAGAATGAGCCCTCTCACAACATTCTAGGACAATTGGGTCGATACGATCACCCCTGGGAAAAAAAACAAAAAAACAAACAAACAAATAAACACGCATCCGTGATCTGCCTTCTGGCAAAAAAATACAAAATTCCACTTTTTTTAGATAAGAGCTTGAAACTTCTACAGTAGGGTTCTCTGATATTTTGAATCTGATGGTATGATTTTCGTTAAAATTCTATGACTTTCAGGGGGTGTTTCCCCCTATTTTCTAAAAAAACGCAAATTTTCTCAGGCTTGTAACTTTTGATGGGTAAGACTAAACTTGATGAAACTTGTATATTTAAAATCAGCATTAAAATGCGATTCTTTTGATGTAGCTATTGGTATCAAAATTCCATTTTTTAGCGTTTTGGTTACTTCCTTACTACAGTTCGTTACCACGAAATGTTTGATCAAACCCAACTACAAGACAAGTAAAAGTCCGTGAAAAAGCTATTCAAATAAAGTCATTCAAAGATCTTCCATAGATCTATGTTACCTACTTTGTAATAATGGTACTGTGTGGCCGTCTACTTTTCCTATCAGGCGTTGGCTCTCCGTTTCGGACATCTTGAGAATTTAATCTAGTTCGTGATTCGCGTAAGATACTGCTGCTGTGCAATACTGGAGCTAGAAAAGGATAAATACATAAATTAAAATCATATGATGAAAAAAATTCCAAACTAAACAAATAAGGCAAAGAAGAGTTCAAGCCGGTTCAAAGCTGGTTTTTGATTATTTCTCTTCGAAGATCAGATTTTACGTTGCCTTATGAATCATCTGTCTTCAAGTACGATAAATATTAAATTTATCAATGGAGAAGGAAATTTTCTCTAACTCATTGAAAACCGCAAAGATTCCCCCTCTCTACAAAGGGGATACTCAAATGGATATATCGAAGTGGATGTCTTTTTCTATTTTGTTAGTGTTTTCGAAAGTTTATGAAAACATCCATGAAAGACTTTATGATAACCTCACGAGCCTGCAAGCATTGTATGATGGCCAGTTCAGATTCTGAAAGGGTCATTCGACTTCGTATGCTGTACAAAATCTAAAAATGTTAATTTAGCTTTAAAAAAGCGTGAGTATTGTAGTAGTATTCGTACAGATTAAAAAAAATTAATACCGTTGATTTCAGTATTTTATTGGATAGATTAAGAGATTTGGGTGTAAAAGAGAGATGTTTGGATTGGTTTAGTTTGTATTTAAATGGTAGGTCAGTGAGGGTAAATCTAGGAGAGAATTTTCCAAGGTTTTTTCTGTTCCATATGGAATTCCTCATGGTTACATATTAGGACCCCTATTGTATTTAGTGTATGTCGATAGTGTGCGGTTCAATATTCCTAGTGCGTCTATGACATCTTTCGCCAACCATACAGCACTTGTTGTGGCAGTGAAGACCCTTGAAGAACTGGATTAGAAAGCAAACAGAGCTCTGCAAGGGTTGAGTGAGTTTGTAGGCATTGGCTTAGCATTAACGCGCCAAAGGGTAATTATATTCTGCTTAACCGGACTGGTGTATATCCATATCTTCGCAATGAAATAGCAATAAATGATTGTTTATTGAAGCGGGTTGAGGAAGTGCGGTACCTAGAATTCATTCTTGATCAGAACCTCTGCTGGAGAAGACACGCTGATGTAGTTGCGTACAAGGTAGCGAGTGGCCTTGAGATTTTAAGAAATTTTCAATATTTTTACCTTCTGATACTTTAGTTCTATTTTATTATTCTTTGATTGCGCCGTATATAAATTTTGGATGTATGATTTGGGTTAGTAATTTTACACACAATTTTAAACGATGTCTTCAGTAACCCAATATAAGGAATATTTAGGTGGACGTTGAACAAAATCGAAACAAATTATGAGCATGTGGACTTTCGAAAAGATGACAAAGCAATATTTCAAGACAGATATTACAATAAACCATCATGTTTACTGAAAATTTGAAATTGAAATTTGCGCTTTACTGAAAACAAAATACATTTTAAATGTTTTCACTTTTTTACTTAAACAAACAAAAAAAATTAAGACTTTAAGAAATAAATATCAGTATGTGTATACTAAACTGACAATCCACGGTAAGCCCTACTAATGTTAATTTTTGCTCGTTTTGAGTTTGACTCGGCTAATTATTCTAATTTCTGCTCGTTTTGAGTTTCATTTATTTAATGATAGTGATTTGTGGTAGTTTTACGCTTTTGCACTTATTTGACTTTATTTCTGTCCATTTTTGGCTTAATGGAGCTCTTTACTTTTCTTTGAAAAACTTGTTTTGTGGAAAAAAAATTTTTTTAATTGATACAAATACAAGGCAGAGTCATTCAGCCACGGAGGGACTGAAGCCCCCCTGCCCCCCTTATGGGCACCCATTCATCAACGGGTACAACAGGGAGCGCGCTCCCGGTAAGACAAAAAGCTAATAACATTTAATAAAGGTTAAATTTTGCGTTCCACGTCAGAGTGAACAGATGCAACGACCGAAAATTAACTTCGTAGTGTATTTTGTATTAAACTTTTGTGAATACGACTATCTAGTATCTCTAACTTCTGTACAATCATCAGCAAATTTGGGGGAAAGGAGATAAATGGCCAGTCAAATGAGTAGGATGTATAAGATTCCTTGTGCAGGAAAAAATAAGCCCTTACGTAGGGAATATGAACCCTTTTGGTAGGCATTAGATAATAAACCGTTCCAGGTTCACAGTTTATTCGTATTAAATTTGAGGTAAATAGGAATGAACTTGCAATATTCACACTGAATATACCCAGGGTTATTCGACTTTTCTTTCTGTCATACGCTTAAGGAATATGTAGTTGGTTTTTGAAAACGTGAGAATTCATGTCGAAAATTTAAACCAAAGAAATTTAAACGCGGAGGTAAAGCATAGTAATCTTTCTTTTTCTCTTTAATAGTACTTTTTATGCTCCCTAGAATCATGAAAGAGGAATTAACATGCGCAAGATTTTGATAACAATCTTGATTTATTTGATTCCTGGGCTATTTTCTGAAATCTGGAGATAAAAGAAAAATGCAAAAAATGACGTGGGGTAAAATTAAAGTCTTACCCTATTGCAAAAAATCTTAGTACATGCTAATTGATCTTTCGTATTTACAAATTTGTAACAGCATATTACTGAGCACCAGATTATCCAAATCTGAATTTAAAATCAAGTGGATGTACTAGATAAGACGTAGCATCTCTCGTTGCAATGGACTATCTTTCATAGCAGCCACAAAATCCAAAGCAAAAGCCAAAACAATGTGAAAACTATGAAAAAAAAAATAATTGGATTTTAAGAAAAATAAATAGCGGCCTGGTCCGTTTTTGAGAATTTATTTAGAAGGGTACAGCAAATACCAGGGGATGGGGAGATGAAAAAATGTACACGGAAATCCACTTCTGCGATTGTGATTACCTACATCACTGCCATGTATTCACCTTGCACAAGGATCTATCCATAATTCAGAGCCCATTTTTCAAGCATACGGTAAATTATATGTGTGCAAACCTCTGATTCATTCAGTTTTGGGTTTTGCCACACCTAATATTTAACAATGCTTCATTATTCAGCTTTCACATGTCTTAACAAGCAATATTCTTTTAGATTCAATTAACGACACTTGAAGCTATTGCGCTTTTAGTTGCAACATGTTAGTGTTTGACTTAAGAGTCACATCCCCAAACATAAAAAGAAACTTGTAATCACTACTGTTATCTTAGCATCAAAATGGGAAATTCATTTCCGCTATCAAAGCTAAACTACTATATTCAAG
The DNA here is from genome assembly GCF_032884065.1 of Artemia franciscana. Lineage (NCBI taxonomy): Eukaryota > Metazoa > Arthropoda > Branchiopoda > Anostraca > Artemiidae > Artemia > Artemia franciscana. The sequence goes on along the minus strand of NC_088869.1, from coordinate 57,981,874 downwards.
TTAGCTAGCAAAACATCTGCTTAAAGGTTCAAACTGTGTGCACGAATGGTTGAACGTGACTTTTCTAGAATGAATAAAGCGACTTTGCCAGCCCTAATATTTACCAAATATCCATTAATTTATTATTTCGTACAAACGGCGGGAATCAAACGTTACAACCTCGCTCTGCATCAAGTATCCAGAAAACTTCTTTAAACTGTGCCACGGAATCTGCTGCCAGTTACTCTGTAAAGTCAAGTCACTTTGCAGACCATCTGTGGCCAAGCCCTAGAAGCCACACCTTCCTACAGAGTAGAGGTCGTTATTGCCAAGTTCCGCCAGTTCTTCTTGAAAAAGACTCTTCGAGTATTAGTTTAGGTATCTTTATCCATAGCTTGGGGCCATAATTTTAGGCAGCGTTCACTGATACCAGTTGCAACGTATCTGTTCAGAGTGCAGGTACGGTAGATTTCAATATTGAATTTATGGTCTCGAGGAGGTGTTTTTAGTCTTAAGCGGAGGCAGGGGCGGATCTAGAGCAAAATCTTGGGGGTGGGGGAGGAATGTGACAAAGATGCCAATGAGCGAAATCTTGAGAGGCCAATGTGGAAAAGGTGTCAGTAATTGACCAAACTGACAAAATTTATTCTAAAAAACAGGGAAAGAGGGCGCCACAAAAAAATTTGAGGGGCGGTGCACCGGTTCCCTGGATCTATCAGTGAGCGGTAGCGGTCAGTCTCAAAGACGCTTATTGAATTTTTGTCTAGAAGTGTGTCACCTTTTAAGGATTTTCGCAGCATTAAATTAGAATGATCCGGTTTTTGCATCCTTTTATTGTGCAATTCAGAAGATTTATCTTCACTAATTAAAGAGGTAGGTAAAGCACTCAACCCTCTTGGGTGACTTCACTGACCCTCAGTGAAAAGGGTTCAGGATGATTTACAGGGGCTTAATTTGCAATGGGACAGGGGGGGGGCTCAGACCTCAGTCCCCCTCAGGTGAAATTTACCTTCTTTAAAAATCTTGTCAAAACTAAAATAGACAAACATAATCAAAGCATCCACATAAACAGATCTGTTTTCTTTAGTATACTTTTGCCTTTGTGTCACTATATGGCTTATTTTTCCTTTTTCACTGTCATTTTCACTTGACTTCGGACCCTTCTCCCCTCTTCCTGCATTTTGACAAAATAACGCCACTGACGATTTACGATCGTAAATTTGGTTTTCTCTGTACTCAGGCCAATCAGGATTACATATTTGACTATCTAAACAAGCATGTGTATATCTTGGGAGGAAGAAATTCTCGTAACAAATTATGCAATTTTCCTGTTGGACATATAAGGATATGTCGAGGCATGATTTAATTGAACGTTTCAGTTCAAATTAAGCCATCGGGGTTACATTTTTCCAGTTTTAAACACAAATTGTTCCTTAATATCAAGCTCCCAAAAGATGGCGTTGAATTATCTGCAGATAAAATTGTCCAAGTTTCCACTCATTTACAACCAACCCTCATATCTTAACATCAAATTAAGCGAAGAAGGAAATTCATTTCCGCTATCAAAATTACATCCCTGTAATTAAGTTGACTGAAGGTAACTAGCGAAATATTTGGGTTTCCTTGACACAAATCATTGTAGAAACCAATTGCCAAAAAAAAAAAGATTTTGAAAACGAGGAAGTCCATGACAATACCTAATACAAAATATTTATGAGATGCTATTGACTTACAGCTCTTTAAAAGTAGAAACCATGCGCCGTCATGAAAGCTTCCTTAAAGAGCGTTTTAAAGCAGAAGCTAATTACAAGGTTAATAGGTTTAAAAGCATTGACTGTAACGGATGAGCCTTTCTGAGAGGGCGAGCACATAGCCCCTCCAAGGCATTACGAGGCGCTGAAAATGAAATACTATTAAGGACGTATGTAATACCAAAAATGTAAAGTGTTGTGTAAATACAAGACAAAAAAAAGGCAGACTACAAAAGAGCAAAAAGAGTCAGTCAAGCATTTTACCAAAGAGAAAGATTACTTTCCCGTTATTCCTTGGTAGAAAGTGTACATTTATTCTATTAGCTTAAATTTACTAAGTATGTTAGTAAGTCAATCGCGTTATTTCTGGAGAGAAAAATAAGTTTGCCTTTTCAAAACGAGATTGGTTCTAAAATATCATCTGTGAAGTTTCAAGCCAGTAAAACTTCTCTCCTTAACTTATTCCAGCAAAAAACTCCATTCCATTCCAGCAAGATTTTTCATAAGTGAAATCTCTGTTTCTTTGTAATTTAATATACATTACAGGCAAATTATCGTCACTTAATTTGAAATTCTGACAGATATAGGATGATAAAAAATAATACTAACTAAGATTACTCAAAATACAAAGCTCGATACGGTACTTCCCGCTTAAAATACAGTATATAGTCATTTGCAAACTAAGTACAGATTGGGAAAATAGAAATTAGTTCAAAATAGAAAAAAAGTCGGGCTTTTTAAGTCACTTGGTTATTTGAAAGCTGGTAGAGTATAACCAAGTCAAAACCAGTTAGGTACATAAATTCTCAGAGGATGATAATCTAGAAGCAGTTTCAATACAAATGAGCCAATCATTACTAAAACTAACATTTTTTTTTTAACGGAAGAGACATAAGCCTTCCGCAATTTAATTTGTAAGTGATGGCGATTGTGGCCAAATGCCGAAATCTATTGAAGAAAATCAAAGAAAATGTGTGATTTACACCCCAATGATTTAAATCATATTTTGTCAAAATTGCCAGTTTTGCAGAAATTTAAACCGGTCTTAATGTCATAGTAAGTTCAAGCTTTTGGTAAGAAGATAAAACGCGATTTTTTTTTTTTTTTAGGCTTATAAGAAATTTGACTTCCAATCACATATTAGGCACAATTTCCCGTAATTCTGTACATTTAAGTGTGCCTCCAAGCCCAGTCCGGTTCTATATCCATATTTCAGAGACTGCCTTTATGCTCCAATTGGGCGCACACCATGCTGTTGCGCCATCATTTGGACAATCCCCGAGATTTGTTCTTAGGAGGACAAGGACATGAGCGTAGGGGACAGAAGGCACATTGGATCGTCCTTGATTTTCTTATAATTAATGCACAATATCAAATAGGAAAAAATAATTTCTGAAATGGTTTTATCAAGAAAATAGATAAAACCGAAGTAATTTAATTTAAAACCAGTTACTTCAGTCGACTATTCAATTCTAAAGTTGTTTTTTTTTTTCATCCTCTGTTTTGAAAGTTCAAAATTTTAGGGACTTTTGTTTCTTATTTTATATGACGGAAAGGCAATAGCCTTCTCACCAAAACATTTCAAAGGGGGCTTAGATTTCACTTCAAATAAACTAGCTTTGAACGAAAAATAAGAAAGTGTAACCACTAAACTACTAAGCAAAATGAAAATGGCACAATCCATCACCTTCAACATCAATGTCTAACCTGTCTTAAACAATAAATAAAAAAGCCTTTTTTCCTCCACATGGCGACTAAACGCATCCATATTCAACTGTAAACTAGCCACAACCCACCAAATAAGAAGTTTGTGTGTTAATATTTGTTATTATGTTATATAATTTTTAATTAAATTTACTTCTTGTAGGAATTCGGCTTCCCCCAGTACTAGTTCTTTCACGGTTTGAGGAATCACAACTTCCTTCTGATAAGGTTTCCGTTTGAGATGGACTAGTAACTCTACTTTCGTCGTTCTTACCTAGAAGACGAGGTTCAAGATGCTTAAGACAGACTCTCGGAGCAAAAAAAAAACTAATCAATTAGGATTACTAGAACTACTAACAACTTCGAGGGATCACCCACTTTCAACAACCTGGTGTACTTCTCAGAGCACCAAGTGGTGGACAGTTCTGCATACGGAACACTTTCGCTGTGTTTGGCACGTTCCACCTGGTGTACGTGATTTCTGAAAGTCGGCGACCCCTTGAGCCATTACAGCAAACAGCCACTAAGGCCAAAAGAGCACAAAATCAAGTTAATTTCTTGGCTATAATTAGCTTAAGTGTCGCCAATCCTTATCAAGAGTCACATTTCAATCCTTGTCTAGTTTTTCAGAATACTTCTGCACAAAATGGTGTAAACACAATGTTTTTCATGTGGGTAGATTTGGGGCATTTATGAATAAATTGTGAGAATGGAATTTATGATAAACAGAGGGATTTTGGAGTAAACAGAATGCATTTTGCCATTTTTTTTTCATGATTATAGTTCCACCATAGAAAGGTGACCGAAGCGTCCTTTCGCCACTTGGTCCAAATCTCATACCATCAGGTGTGTTATCCAACTGTGACAAGGGTGGCACATTACCCACAACGCTTGGCAAAGTTCCACCATGCTTGGCATACCCCACCTGGTGTACGTGATTTCTGAAAGTGGGCAACCTCTGGGGGAAGGGGGTTTATGGTGGAAGTACACCCTGAAAAACGACCGGAAAGATGTTTGATAATTGTCAGTAGAATGTCCCCAAAATAGATCTTTTTAGTTTTTAACTGCTCAAATTTAAGGAATGATTGATATACGTAATAAAGTATACGTATTGATATACGTATTGATAATACGTGAATTTGTTTGTTTTGAAGTGCAGTAGGTACATAAGTAAAGTCATTAGTTTGGAATTTAAATATGTTGAGACCACTCAGAGGAGAGAAGATCGGATTAAAAAAAGTCACAACTCCTCGAGGGAGCAGGACTTGCGACAGGGAGGTCTCAATCACGGCCCCCAGAGTTTGCAGGTGCAACCGTAATTATGATTTCCACCATACACACACACACAAACATATACACACACACACACACGCACATATATACATATATATATATATATATATATATATATATATATATATATATATATATATATATATATATATATATATATATATATATATATATATATATATGTATATATATATATATATATATATATATATATATATATATATATATATATATATATATATATATATATAAAGAATCCTTAAAAAACATAAACTTAATGTCACCTTTAAACATTCAAATAAAATACAGAGCTTTTTAAACAGTGGCAAAGATAAAACCAGCCCCATTCCGGGTAGTGGTGTTTATAGAATTCCCTGTTCTTGTGGCCGTTTTTATATTGGAAGAACCCAACAGCAATAAGTGGAGAGGTTATTAGAACATAGGTCTTCAATTCTACGCCAAAGGCCGGAGATTTTGAACATAGGTCATCTTATTTGACAGCACCTACATTATTGTCCCCGTTAGAGGTCCCATGCAAGTTTTCAGGGAAGCAGTTGAGATAAAAAAGCACATTCACCAAAAGATAGCTCTCAATAGAGACACGGGAGAAACTTATGACAAAAATTATTCATTCTAATCGTTTTCACATAAATCCACAAAATTTTGTTGCACAGTCAAATAAAATATCTGATAATAATCTACCTGGAAAGAGATTAGCCTTTAAGAGCGCTGTAAGCAAGATGCAATTGTAAAATGTCATTTAGACTTGTGTTTTTTATTCAGTTACCCTTTCACCGGTACTGAGAAAGGGTCACCATATTTTAGTTTTGTGTTTTGTTTTAAGGTTTGGTTTTTTTATATTTTTTTATCAGTTTATTCTGCACTGAGGACGGTCAAGCGGAGGTCTTGACCGAAATATTTGCATAATTTTCAAGTTTTTCACTGGCTGTTTATTGTCCTCGTTCTTCTTTTCTTTGCGATTTTGTGTTTTTTCAGAATTAGCCAGTGTGGTCTCAGAAATTACTTAAATAGCTAATAATGCTAAATATTAGGAATCTTCAAGGAAAAAGCACCAAGTTTTGTGGGAAAACTTTTTTTTTATAGAAAATATGTTTATAAAAAATTCAATGCATTCAAGCTTGAGCACTGGTATCAGAATTCAACATAAGTCCGTAAGGCACAGAGTGGATTAACCCGAATGAGAGAGAGGACACTCCCAGGCATTAAAGAATTGGTCATTTCTTCCTTTTTTTCGTTTTCATAACTTTTTGTGATTTGTTTTAACCGGATCTGACTTATTCCAAGGGAATAAACTACAGACAAAATTCATTTCTTTTTTCTCGTAGATTCCACGAGAATCTACGTGGAATCTATGATTCCAAATTCCAGAATGATAAATTATATCATTAAAAAGTAAACGATTTCTTATTAGCACTTTGGTACAGGTCATTTACACTTGCTGAGCCCTAGAAACTTATAGGAGAAGGGAGGACAATTAAGCCCTGGAAGAAAGCTTTTTCTTGCTTTACAGTATGGTCAGATATCAAAACCAACAAACTTTAAAATTAGTATTTATGTAATTTATTTATGTGTTTTAGTTGTTTTGTTTTTTCTACAGCAAGAAAGTGAGTAAAAACCCTCCTCACATAGAGGATTATTTAAAAAATTCACATGTCTTGCTTTTTTGAAATTTCACAAAATGTCGAAGCTTTAAAAAAAATTGGTGTCTAATGGAGGGAAAATCCCGAATTTGTCTCTTCGCTGGCTCTCAAGCCTGCATGCAATAAAGAATCGTAGTTAAGAAGCTGTTAAGTTACAGGGTATATAAGTAAGAATCTTACAATGTTAAGGCACCAAATATGAATAGATTATTATTAAAATACAAATTTATAATTTGATGCTACATAACTTTAGTAAATATTGTGTTTCGAATTCGTACGGATAACGAAAAAATAAAACCGTATCAATACTTTTAAATATGAATTCATTAACGTTAAAATACAGATTTACAGTTCAAAGCTACAGAACTTTGGTACACATTGTGTTTCGAATTGATAGGGATCGTAAAAAGAAAATCAGACAGTATCTATAATGTTTAATATGAATACATTAACCTTAAAATAAAGATTTATAGCTTGAAGCTGCAGAATTTTGGTACATATTGTGTTTTGAATTCATTGGGATCGTAAACAGAAAATTAAACAGTATATTGTTTAACATGAATACATTAATATTAAATAAAGATTTATAGTTTAAAGGAATTTTGGTACATACTGTGTTTTGAACTCGTACAGATCGTAAAAAGAGAATAAAACAGTATCTATACTGTTTGATACGAATACATTTGGGTTACAAATAGTTTCTGAGACCACACTGATACTAAACTAATGAATTCCGATCGTTTTTATATCTGTCCACCAAATCATATTTCGCAACCTCTCTCTGTTAATACCATGCCTGGTAAGCGATTAGCTTTTAAAACGGCTTTGCATAAAATGAAAGTTTTAGTATCATATTTTTATTAATTAAAGACAAAAACTAAGTCAATCGATTTGGTTTCTCAACAACTATGGTACATGAGATTCAAAACCACGAAAAACATACGTAGTGTGATTTTATTATGGAGAGCCAAGCTTATACGATACACTTTATGCGTAGCCACTTTTAGGCTTGAAAACACAAATGAAGCTTGTCATTATTTAAAGAAAGATTAGTATCAAATAAATTGGTTAGCTGCGGTTAAGGAATGAGCAATTAATTAAAATCACACAAAGTAAAACCATCAAGGCCATGACAAGAGGTAAATTTAACTAAAAAAAAACAGTACGTGGGTTAGTTTGTCAAAACATTCAAAAAACCTAATTTTACTTGAATCATCTATCAACGAAGATGCATCACCCTTCTCTTCAAACACTGTGGAGGGATGGGAGATACCCTCACGGTCCCTCAATGGGCTTGCACGTCTTCCTCTAGCTCCACTAGGACTTTCACGCCCTAAAAAGAATCTCTTTTGAATGCTGTCGGCTCCCACAGAGAGGGTGAAAACTTATTAATGAATAGCGAGTGTACTACTGCACACTCTGCTTTCCCGAATGCCCTATCCACACTGGAATATTAACCAAGATTTAGCAGGCGCTAATTTAAGCCAATCAGAATTTTTCACGGTATTTCAGCCAATCAGAAAATGCTATCAAAAGTCTGATAGACTAAAATTAACCCTAGCTAAACCATGGTTTTAGTAAAATTTGTTTGTAAATGGAACATAAAAAATTATTACTGGTGTTTCTTTTGCGTCAGTTTAGCTAGAAAACAATATCAATATTATGAAGGATACGTTACATGATAATGAGTTAAGGACCATTGCCCTCCCAAAGGTCTGTATTTCCTAGTCAATTTCAGGAAAACTTTCATCTCTAAGTATAAAATGGAAACCGGCGATTACAAAACACAAACAAATTGAATGATGAGCTAATCGTCTTTAACCACACCATGTTTACACTTTCACATTCGGTACTGTAGACAAAAACCTTTTGATGAAGTTGAACAACAATAGCGTCCTCAAAAAAAGATGATACGTCTGGATAGTATAAAATTGGGTAAAAGTTTCCTCTTTTAATATGAAGGAAATTCAAATTGAGCCACCCTCTCTTCCAAGGGACACTACTTAAGGTTCCCTAACACCTAAAAATTAAATCAGATTCTCTAGACTCGATAACTATTTGCTTTGCAACCGCAGTCAAAATGGAGATCCCGCTGCAGAAAAGTTAAAGCATTAAAACAAGATATACCCATTTTTGAACCTTTCTTGCTCTGATAATTCAGCATATTCTTATTACCCTGTTTTAAAGGCTACTGGATTTCTTGAATATGCTACCGTCTACCCCCGCCCCCAAGCTTATTGGGCCCAAAACTGACCTAGAGCTTATTGGGCCTAGAAATATTAAGAATACCCATTAAGTTCTCCCTCCCCTTAAATGAAACTTAACTTTGAGCTTTGAGAGGAACAATACTAGCCCCTTGCCACTGGCCATGATTTGACAATAAAAACAGCTCAAGTTCGAGGTAGGTTTTTCGGTACTTGTTAATTAGACGAAAAACACTCAAGAACTACGCTTAGGTTAGATCTCAGAAAACCGGTTTCATAGCCACAAAGACAAGTGATGGGTGATAGAATGTATTGGACTTGAATAATTTGGGCTATATATTTGCACATTAGGGGGGATATGTTAGGGGCACTGTCCAAATACTTTACAAGACTTCGCTATTTTATATTACCTCCCTCCACTTTCTAAGGCCTTCGACCCTCACAGCTAACAGCCATTCCGCTCAAACAGCGGTATAAGGTCGAAGTTAAAATATAACAAAGTATTGGATTTATTAAGAAAGAAATCATACCGCCCCCTCCCCTTTAATCAGAATCTTTGTACCCTGCATATTTTAGCCTAATATTGATTTACACTCGATAATTAGAATTTTTACCCAAAATGGAATATATTTTTAACTTCTGTAGTATACTTTCTACAGGTAAAAAAAAACACACAACGTCAAGACCCTGTGCTTAAAAATCTGATACTTCTACCAGCAAATTAAACGGGGGTTCCTCTATGGCTGGAGTTTACGGGCATAGTCAATTATCATACAAGACATATTTTCGACATCTTGCTTCTTTTGAAGCATTTTTTGGAGGGGCTGGGGGCTCACAGCTTGCAATCACTTCGCTCAAATAGTGCTATAGAGTCCAAATTAAAACAAAAAACTATACCTACCGAAATTCACAGATTGAACATAGCGTTACTTTAATCTTTGCCGCGTACGGATCAATTTAGAAGGCGGATGTTTTTCTTTTTCTCAGATAATTTAAAAGTTATTTAGATTTTCTAAATATATGATGTAAATCTAATATATATATATATATATATATATATATATATATATATATATATATATATATATATATATATATATATATATATATATATATATATATATATAAATTATATATATATAAATTTATATATATATATATATATAATATATATATATATATATATATATATATATATATATATATATATATATATATATATATATATATATATATATATATATATATATATATATATATATATATATATATAAATTATATATATATAAATTTATATATATATATATATAATATATATATATATATATATATATATATATATATATATATATATATATATATATATATATATATATATATATATATAAATTTATATATATATAAAAAGGAAAAATAAAAGGGAAAAAACTAAATGCGCCAATAAAAAGAAACATTTAAGTTATTATTGGAGAAAAACGTCGTCTATTCGGTATTCACTTCTATCATAGACTTTGGACGGATTTTCGACGATTCTTTGACTGGATTCATAATTCCAAATTTATCAAGACGGGAATTTCGGTGCCGCTTGGGAATAAACAACAGAAGCTTTGTGTATCTAAATAGCACTTATTAATTTTATCTATGTCACTCTCGGCAAGTAGATGAGCTGCATCGGCGAGGTAAATAGCTTAAGGTTGGTACACTGAATAATAAATAGAAACAAGTGATTTCCTGGTATATCGCCCCCAATTTAGGACAACCGTCCCGTAAGCACGTTTAATGGCGGTGGTTGTGTGCTTCACAATGGATTTCCTGGTTTTGTGGAGCGATTCAGAAATGATTCACCCGAGGTATTTCAACTCTGACATAGCAGGACTGAACGATTTACCAGGGAAACACTATCGCTCTTAGCCCTGTTGAAAACTAGAAACTCGTAATGTTAACAAAAAGTCCGATTGACTGAAATTCGTTTTGCAGTCTATTCAGGTTGTCTTGCAAGTCTGCCTTCGATCTGCTGAGAAGGAGAACATCGTCGGCGCAAGCTGTATAAGATAAGTCGGTACGGGGACGAAGAAGAGACGACGAGATGTGTTTCAGAATCTTAGAGATCGCATGTTAGAAAATGACAGGACTAAGAACACTGCCTTGCCTCACGCCTCTTTTGACTTTAATTGGTTCTAAATCTTATATTTCATGCTAAAATTAACGGCTTTTCGCGGTGGCTGGAGTATACAAACATAGCCAATTATTATATAGGACATATTTTCTACATCTTGCTCCATTTCCATCAACAGGATGGTTGGCCCCCAACCCCCCACTGTACTTCTTGGCTGAAGGGCCATGAAACGGAGATCAGCACTGCCGGTTTGGACCTTAAGGGTCTAGTGTCGTCTTACTTACTTACTTTTGTACTTTCATTTCTGTCAGTTTTTTCTAATTTATTTTCCTCATTATGGTCCGAAAAAAACGTCAAAATGGATCTGACCTTATTTAAAGGTCCATTGTGAACTCACAGAAAGAACCTCAGATTCTTTTTTTGGTACTGCATTAAAATTTTAATTTTTATATTTGCTGCTTACCGTATCGTGCAGATGAGGCGGTATGTCTCAGTTGTGTTTATCGAAAAAAAGAAGATTCCAAATTAAGGCCAGTTTTCCTAGCAAAAGGTTTCAAACACAAGGGAAAAAAGAAGATGAAAACATAGCACTTCAGAAAAAATCAAGCGAAATTAAGACAAATTTTTCAAAACATAATGTAATTAATTGGATACAAATTGCAGTCCCTGCAAGTTTAGGTGGCCCTAGACTACAGAATATTGGCAAAAAGCCAGTATCATGATCCGACCCTGATCATACGAATTAACATTTAAAATGTTCAACCGTCAAAGCAAAAACCCCCAGAGAGAGTAGTTTCTATGATTAATATTTTTTAGATACGCTCTAACTCTATATTTATATTACTGAAATTCAGTCTTATGACATCCAGTACCTTTTGGGAAACCTTAACTATTACTAACTGCATTTACAAGGTGAAGGCTAAAACAATAAAAGAAAACTAAACACTGATTATCAGAGAGGGAATTTTCTAATTCCCAGGAAGGACTCGGACCTGGTTAAGGCAATACAAAGGACATCGCCAACCATAATATTTTTACCAGTTCGATTTCTGAGTCAACTATAATAGATGTAAGTAAGCAATGTGCTTTCACTTATTCAAAGAACCTCTGGTATCATTACATGATACTTAATTATAAGAACTAAAAAAAAAAACTTATAGTATTGGCGAGGCTTGCCAAAAATCATTGATCTATGTCCGAGATTTCACATCTGAAATTGAAACCAGTTGTATCGAGTAAGAGTGTTAGATTTCATCTTCCCTAATACAGTATGTTGGGTGAAATTGACAAGATCAGAAAAAGTGGTATTTTTAGTGCCAAGAAAACGTGGCTATGTTGTTTTGTCTAATATTCAAATAAGAACAATAGTTGTTTCCTTTCAATTGTGATGAAGCAGAAGGAGCCGGGCGAAAAACAACCCCGATTCTTAAAATATTTTTTTTCAAGTTTTCCAATCGACTATTGCTCAATCCAGGGACATAAGCAGGGATGGGGCTCAGGACACCCCCGAAAACCTTAATTTTTTCCAGATTTCTCGGCAATATTTACACAAATTATCAAATAAAGTCATTTTTTGTATTATTGTCATGCGCATAAATCCTTCCTTTATATCTAATTCAACTTAGTTCACTGATTTCTGTGTTACGAGTAACCATAATGATTGTTTAGCTAAACATGGTTCAACAATTTCCACGTCAATGTTGGAAAAGTCGATTTATCTCCTTTCTGTTATTGATGTTATCCTAGAAAATCATAGAAAAGATTATTAAAACTTCAAAGATACACTTTTTCGTAATTAGCTATGCAGCTATTATGGGCGCCTACGCCCTAAAAATAGTTACACTTGTTTCCTTCATGAATAAAACTGGAAGTAACCCTTAGAGTGGAGTATGGCTATTCTTGTCGGTGTTCAATGCTTTTTATATGAGACAATCCATCTGTGTAACAGGGGCATAATTTGCCATGGGCAGAGGGAGGGTAACTGCCCCCTCCTGACCCAAGTTCCACCCACTCCTCCTCAGACCTAATTTCCCCCAGCTGAAATTTAGTTCCTGCTTTTAGTTTAAAATCTCGTCAAAATTTAGATAAGTCTGCATAATTCAAGTATCCAGAGAAACAGGTCAGTTTTCTTTAGAATATCATTGTTTTTATGGTACTATATGGCTCATTATTCAGTTTTCATTGTCATTTTCACTGGATTTGGGAAAGTTGGCTTCAACTTCCCACCCCGCCCAGGATTTTGACGAAATCACGCCACTGCTGTGAAACTCTAACATCGTCGGTCCGGTAATTGAATAATAGAATTGTGTACAACTTGGGCAGAAGAACCAAAGCAAGCTTTCTGAGCTATTCCAGGGGTCACTTTCACCTTCAAAGGTTAATAAGAAGAACCAGTAAAAATTGAAGTTTCTAGCTCGACAGCGTGTCTCCAATCTGGTATATAGTGTATAGCATATCATCCAACCCGCATTATGTAAATTTGTATTATTATTTTTTTTAGTTTTTTTCATCTGTTAATCTATTTTGGAGCAACTAAAAATCAGATGGAAATATTTTTTTATATATAATTTGTTATTTATAAAAATTAACAGTCTTTTGCTTTACAAGGGTATAATCTTGAGGAATCTTAGTAAGCTGCAAGTCAAACTATGTTTGCTTAAAAACATTCGATAAAAACTTTTCCGATAAAAAAAAAGTTCTGATAAAAAAAAAAATGGTTGATCCTTTTGAGACCCCATTTCATCGATGACCATGCTCCGAAACTTTTTTTTGTAGTAGGTTCACACTTTTGAGGAAAGTCTGTCCCCCACCCCTAACTAAAATTTTGTCTTTTACACAAGGATCTATTTGGCAAGGGACTTACCCTTTGACCAGAGGACGTATGAATTTGAGTTTTGATCCAACGAAGAAAAAATTAGATCTTTTAGGCACATTTTTGGAGGGGGCATCCCACCACGATAATCTTTTATATTCGGTTCGCTTGACCCAAAATGCAGCAAGGTTTAAACTGATCAGGGACATTGAGTTTTTTAACCATTTTTGGACCCCCCCCCCCCCTGACACCCATCTCCTTCTGGGAAAAATATTTGGCTCTCTTACGCCATTAAAAGTTTTTTGAAAGTTCCAATCTGAATAGATGAAGCTTTTTTGATCATTTTAAGGTCCCATATATGGGGGAGGGGCAGGTGCTCCAACTAAAAAACAGTTCCGGCCCTTTTTAAAGTCCATTTTTAGAAGATCCAAAGTTTAGTTTTAATAATTTCTAGCGTATATGGATCCCCATAGCCAAATCACTTAATGATGTTTGTCTCAAGTCAATCAAAAAATACCCTTTTTAGGGACCCATCCTTTTGTTCCCTTGGCCCAGGTACTAACACTTTTAAGGTTCAATCATTCAGAAAAAAAAACTTTTAGCCCTGTTTGGACTCAGTGTTGCGGTGGACCAATATATCTTTATCTTTTCCTCCATGCATTTTGAGCCCCATGTATTAATGCATTTAAAACCACGTATTAATGTAGGGCCGATCCAAAAACCGGCTATTCTTTACCCCTATTTTCAGTGGCCCAAATTTTTTCTTTGTGTATTAGGTTCCTCCAGATCCAAGGACTTACGCTTTTAAGCTTTAAACTGATCTGGGATAAGTTTTTAGCCCATTCTTAGGCCCCCTAATGCTCTTCCCCTCCCAAAATAATATGTGATTCCCTTGATCCAGGGAATGATCCTTGACAGTTTCGAGCCCACTGGATAATCTAGATAAAAAATGTCCACTTTTTTCCACCATAAAGCCCATCTGTAAGTAATTAGCAATTTTCGCAATCTACAGTTATTGCCCCATGGGGTATGAAGTTCCTGTCATCCCCGAAGGCATGTTTATTGGAGGGGAGGTGCGTAGACAGAAGTCAAGGAAGGGGGCTCATCAGTTTGGATTACTTATGAATCTTATGATACTTATGAAAAGGCCACAGCACTTCCGAGCTTATTTTCAAAATATACAAAGTTTCCCCCAATATCTAAGAAAAATATTCCAGTCCACAGCTCAAGATTCATGTGGGTTGAGCGTTCTTCCAACTACTACTACTACTAATAACTCATCTCAGCATCAAGCCGTCTGAGGCCAACATAGCTGCACATACTCTACTTCTCCATCCCAGTCTATTGAAAGTCTCCCTCTTTGCACCCTCTCAGGAAGTTTCCATTTCCCTTAAATCTTTTCATATGATATCCTCCCATCCCGACCAAGGATGACCTACTTTCTGTTTAGACCTAGGCAGTTGGCCGAAAAGGACAATCTTTGGCAATCTGTCATCCTTCATCGCAAAACGGGCGCTAGCCATCTTAACCTTTCTCTCATTATACCCCAAAAAGAGGGATCGAACCACACTTTTCCCACAGCATACTGTTTGAAATGCGGTGAATTCTCCCAAATTGCACTTCCAAATTACACTTTTTTGCATACATATGATGCAGCAATGTGATTAGAAAATCAGGTTCAGACAACACTGCAATGTTTGTAATTGCACCTCCTTATAACGTTTCTTTAAGTCGTTAAAAGTCGGGGAATACCTTACTAAATCATAAAAAGCGTAAATATTGGTTAGAAATATCAACTGGAAACAAGCATCACATAGCGCCTTTTGAATTACAACAGATCAAAGAATGAAATGCTAACACGAAGCAGAAAAATAGTATTCTATTAGGACATATCTAGAATACACTAGAATTTATGCAATAAAGTTGTTTTTCTGTTATATTATATTTCACTTAGGGTTGTTTTACGGGGCTAAACATTTAAATGTTTGTAAGTAAAGAAAATATTAACTAGCGATTTTTGCTTACCGATAGTTACCGATATCGCATTCTCCAAAATATGTTCGATTCTTAAGGATTTTTAAATAGTTAAAGTTTATTTGTTTCCAATTGAAATTTTTTGTTAAATTCAGAATAGTAACCAATTCTTGCAATCATCCATAACTTTGGCGTATTGATTTATTGAAATTAAATTGTGTCTAGAAATACCAAAACTTCTCTTTTTGGACTAATAGAGAATCCAGAAAAGAAAGGAAAAAGATAATGCAAAAAATCCATCTCGAAATAAAACCTAAGGTGCAAAATTCTTAAGCTAGAATAAACTTTTAAGGATGGGAACAATTTTGCTCCGGAAGGGGAAGGGGTAAAAAGGGGTAGGAAACAAAGGGAAAGGGAAAATTTTATAGTATAAAATGAACTGGTTTTTGTTTCCTACATTTCTTTTTCATATCAGTAGACTATAATTCTTTAAGACAAACAATCTAATGCAACACCACAAATAGTTATTAGCAAAAAAAGTAACAAAGCATAAGTAGTGAATTAAAAAAAGAAAAAAAGAAAAAATTAAGCCAGCAATATAATGCCATAGAAACTACCTTTTGACGTGAATGACTCAAGACTATTTAGTCGTCTCAGGACATCAGCAAGTGTTGCTCTAAGGCAAAGTATTTCATCGTTCTGTTCATGAACTTTTCGTTCCAGACCATGGACTCGCTCCTTAAGGGCTTCGTTTTCATGCTCAAGCATCTCATCTGTAAAAACCAGAAATTATTATTTTTTATTTATTTATCGGAAGTCCATCCGCAACATTATCTGCCACTGGTTAATTTCACCTGCTCAACCAGATGATATACAACCGACCGCTGATTCGCCTCCTTTTTGCCATTTTCTTTACAAATTAAATAAAAACTAAGTTTTGTTTTCAAAAAAGTGTTGCATATCAAGTAAAACAGACCACAACTGAATTCACAACTCACAACTGATCACAACTGGAAACAAACGGAAATTACCTTATACTCTGTAAAAATAAATTAGAGTTCCAACAACACTTATTGATGGAATGTAAAGCACTAAAAGAAAATACATTTTTTTTTAAGAAATAATGATTCGTGAGCATATTCAATAGAAATTCAAATCAAATATTAGAGTCATACCAGATAAAAGCGGAAACTAATTGTCTTAAAGTTTAAAAGATAATATAAAAATATGGAAATATATTATTAATTTGGAATGAGTTGAATTTACTTTCTACAAAATACTGACACAAAAATTTGCGCACAAAGATTACATTTTTATAAGACTTTTACGGGTAATTTTTTATAATACCTTTTTTGTGAGTTTCTGTGGTTAGAAAATCTGTTAAGATCCTACCCTAATCTTAACAATACTAACGCTTAAAATATGTTACCTTCTGAATTAATTTCTTTAATTAATAACGAAGATCCTAACGTGAGAGCAGCGATGAACGCCATTGTTATAATGAGAACCAAAAGGCGTTTAAAAAAAATCTTCCCTGGATTTGCCATAAATTTGCTGCTAACGCTAAGTAACTAAATGAGCAAATTTATCAGGAGAAAGAAGACACTTGTAAATGCATTCAAGTCCTTTACGTCCACGCAAAGGAACCAAAAGCTTCCCAAGAAAAGGGAATATTCCAGAGATTATTCCGTATATGAGGGGGCTGCCCATCCACAACCCCTTGCTCTTTACGCTAAATTTGTTCAGTGCTTTAGAAAGTCTTCTGATTCTAATTCAACAGTCTTCGTGTTTCAGCAGTCGTTCTGAAAGAATCGGAACAACAAACTAAATTCTTATATTTAATATAATCTTTTATTTTACTGTGCTTAAGGTTCCTTTGATCTCTTACTAAGAAAAAAGTGAAAAATTACTTTTCCTTACAATAGCTATATTCGTCCAATATTAAAATTTGAACTTATCCGTAGATCTCCTGTATGACCTAGCAGGTGCGTTCACTTTTGGGCTATGTCTTTACCTCTAATTTTTTAATGGTTAATACGACCAGTATTACGCTTATGACGGCTGACTTAGTTTATTTTTGCTTATCTTTATTTTTTATGTTATCTTAAGCTTTATGTTGGCTGAGCAATTTTTTGACAATTCGAAAACTTGCAGTTGTAAACATACTGATGTTGTGTTTCCTCAGCTCTGTCTATTCTTTCAAACAGTTCGTGGTAACGAACTGTAGTAAGGAGCGATAGTAACCGAATCTCTAAAAAAAAGGAGTTTTGATGCCAATAGTTACATCACAATAACCACATTTTTGCACTGATTCTAAATATATAAGTTTCATCAAGTTACGTTTTACCCATCAAAAGTTACGAGCCTGAAAACATTTTGCCTTATTTTAGAAAATAGGGGGAAACACCCCCTAAAAGTCAAAGAATCTTAACAAAAATCACATCATTAGATTCAGCGTATCAGAGAACCCTGTTGTAGAAGTTTCAAGCTCCTATCTACAAAAATGTGGAATTTTGTATTTTTTCCCAGAAGACAGATCACGGATGCGTGTTTATTTGTTTTTGTTTGTTTGTTTGTTTGTTTTTGTTTTTTCTTTTCCCCAGGAGTGATCGTGTCGACACAGTGGTCCTAGAACGTCGCGAGAGGGCTCGTTTTAATGGAAGTTAAAAGTTCTAGTGCCCTTTTCAAGTGACCAAAAAATTGGAGGGCATCTAGACCCCTCCCACGCTCATTTTTCCCCGAAGTCACTGGATCAAAATTATATCCATTTTGTTCAGTATAGCCGAAAAATCTAATAATTATATCTTTCGGGACGACTTAATCCCCCACAGTCCCCGGGGGAGGGGCTACCAGTTACAAATTTAGACCATTGTTTACATATAATAATGGTTATTGGGACGTTTACAGACGTTTTCTGGGGGATCTTTTCACGTTAAAGGGGGGGCCAGAGGGAGAGGGTTATGTTGGAAGATCTTTCCATGGAGGAATTTATTATGAGGGAAGAAAATCTCCACGAATAATTTTCTAGCATTATCAAAAAAAAAAAAACAATGAGAAAATAGATAAAAAAAAGTTTTTCAGGTGGAAGTAAGGAGCAGCATTAAAACCTAAAACGAACAGAAATTATTACGTATATAAGGGGGTTCGTCTCCTCCACAATACCTCACTCTTTACGCTAAAGTATTTTTAGTAATTTCAACTATTTATTCTACGGTCTTTGTGATCCAGGGGTCATTCTTAAAGAATTGGGACCAAATTGAAGCTTTAGTGTAAAGAGCGAGGTATTGACGAGGGAGAGAAACCCCCTCATATATGTAATAAAAAAATACAAATGTAGAAGTTCGTTATGTAAGTTAATTTGTAATTTACGTATATTTATTACTAATAAAAACGTTCGTGAAAAATAAAAAGTACTAGTTGCATTTTTAAGTAACCAAAAACTGGAGGGCAACTAGGCCTCCTCCCCTGCCCCTTTTTTTATCAAAATCGTCCGTTCAAAACTATTAGAAAGCCATTTAGCCAAAATATCGTTTTAATTATTCATGTGCGGTGAGCCAAAATGAAAACGTGCATTAATTAGAAAACGCTAAGAAATTAAATAAAAAAACAAGTTTTTTAACTGCACGTAGGGAGCGACATTAAAACTTAAAACGAACAGAAATTATTCCGTATATGAAAAGGGTTGTCCCCTCCTCAACGCCTCGCTGTTTAGGCTAAAGTTTGACTCTTTCTCACAACCCTACCCCTTAAAACAATAAAAAAAAAACTTTAGCGGAAAGAGCGAGGCATTGAATTTATTTAATTGGAGTCAGGATCCTGTTGTAGAAGTTTCAAGCTCCTATCTACAAAAATGTGGAATTTTGTATTTTTTCCCAGAAGACAGATCACTGATGCGTGTTTATTTCTTTTTTGTTTTTGTTTTTTCTTTTCCCCAGGAGTGATCGTGTCGACACAGTGGTCCTAGAACGTCGCGAGAGGGCTCGTTTTAATGGAAGTTAAAAGTTCTAGTGCCCTTTTCAAGTGACCAAAAAATTGGAGGGCATCTAGACCCCTCCCACGCTCATTTTCCCCCGAAGTCACTGGATCAAAATTATATCCATTTTGTACAGTATAGCCGAAAAATCTAATAATTATATCTTTCGGGACGACTTAATCCCCCACAGTCCCCGGGGGAGGGGCTACCAGTTACAAATTTAGACCATTGTTTACATATAATAATGGTTATTGGGACGTTTACAGACGTTTTCTGGGGGATTTTTTCACGTTAATGGGGGGGGCCAGAGGGAGAGGGTTATGTTGGAAGATCTTTCCATGGAGGAATTTATTATGAGGGAAGAAAATCTCCGCGAATAATTTTCTAGCATTATCAAAAAAAAAAAAAAAAAAAAACAATGAGAAAATAGATAAAAAAAAGTTTTTCAGCTGGAAGTAAGAAGCAGCATTAAAACCTAAAACGAACAGAAATGATTACGTATATAAGGGGGTTCGTCTCCTCCACAATACCTCACTCTTTACGCTAAAGTATTTTTAGTAATTTCAACCATTTATTCTACGGTCTTTGCGATCCAGGGGTCATTCTTAAAGAATTGGGACCAAATTGAAGCTTTAGTGTAAAGAGCGAGGTATTGACGAGGGAGAGAACCCCCTCATATATGTAATAAAAACATACAAATGTAGAAGTTCGTTATGTAAGTTAATTTGTCATTTACGTATATTTATTACTAATAAAAACGTTCGTGAAAAATAAAAAGTACTAGTTGCATTTTTAAGTAACCAAAAACTGGAGGGCAACTAGGCATCCTCCCCTGCCCCTTTTTTTATCAAAATCGTCCGTTCAAAACTATTAGAAAGCCATTTAGCCAAAATATCGTTTTAATTATTCATGTGCGGTGAGCCAAAATGAAAACGTGCATTAATTAGAAAACGCTAAGAAATTAAATAAAAAAAAACAAGTTTTTTAACTGCACGCAGGGAGCGACATTAAAACTTAAAACGAACAGAAATTATTCCGTATATGAAAAGGGTTGTCCCCTCCTCAACGCCTCGCTGTTTAGGCTAAAGTTTGACTCTTTCTCACAACCCTACCCTTTAAAACAATAAAAAAAAAACTTTAGCGGAAAGAGCGAGGCATTGAATTTATTTAATTGGAGTCAGGATCCTGTTGTAGAAGTTTCAAGCTCCTATCTACAAAAATGTGGAATTTTGTATTTTTTCCCAGAAGACAGATCACGGATGCGTGTTTATTTGTTTTTTGTTTTTGTTTTTTCTTTTCCCCAGGAGTGATCGTGTCGACACAGTGGTCCTAGAACGTCGCGAGAGGGCTCGTTTTAATGGAAGTTAAAAGTTCTAGTGCCCTTTTCAAGTGACCAAAAAATTGGAGGGCATCTAGACCCCTCCCACGCTCATTTTCCCCCGAAGTCACTGGATCAAAATTATATCCATTTTGTTCAGTATAGCCGAAAAATCTAATAATTATATCTTTCGGGACGACTTAATCCCCCACAGTCCCCGGGGGAGGGGCTACCAGTTACAAATTTAGACCATTGTTTACATATAATAATGGTTATTGGGACGTTTACAGACGTTTTCTGGGGGATTTTTTCACGTTAAAGGGGGGGCCAGAGGGAGAGGGTTATGTTGGAAGATCTTTCCATGGAGGAATTTATTATGAGGGAAGAAAATCTCCGCGAATAATTTTCTAGCATTATCAAAAAAAAAAAAAACAATGAGAAAATAGATAAAAAAAAGTTTTTCAGGTGGAAGTAAGGAGCAGCATTAAAACCTAAAACGAACAGAAATTATTACGTATATAAGGGGGTTCGTCTCCTCCACAATACCTTACTCTTTACGCTAAAGTATTTTTAGTAATTTGAACCATTTATTCTACGGTCTTTGTGGTTCAGGGGTCATTCTTAAAAAAATGGGAAAAAATTCAAGCTTTAGTGTAAAGAGCGAGGTATTGACGAGGGAGAGAACCCCCTCATATATGTAATAAAAAAATACAAATGTAGAAGTTCGTTATGTAAGTTAATTTGTCATTTACGTATATTTATTACTAATAAAAACGTTCGTGAAAAATAAAAAGTACTAGTTGCATTTTTAAGTAACCAAAAACTGGAGGGCAACTAGGCATCCTCCCCTGCCCCTTTTTTATCAAAATCGTCCGTTCAAAACTATTAGAAAGCCATTTAGCCAAAATATCGTTTTAATTATTCATGTGCGGTGAGCCAAAATGAAAACGTGCATTAATTAGAAAACGCTAAGAAATTAAATAAAAAAAAACAAGTTTTTTAACTGCACGCAGGGAGCGACATTAAAACTTAAAACGAACAGAAATTATTCCGTATATGAAAAGGGTTGTCCCCTCCTCAACGCCTCGCTGTTTAGGCTAAAGTTTGACTCTTTCTCACAACCCTACCCTTTAAAACAATAAAAAAAAACTTTAGCGGAAAGAGCGAGGCATTGAATTTATTTAATTGGAGTCAGGATTAACTTAAACTGATGTCATTGCTCATTTTCTACTGTTGATTTATAGTTTGTATTTGCTGGTCTCTTATTCTCTATGTTATCTTAGGAACAAATTTACTGTTCTTTCTTTCTACAATATTTTGCTTACTACAAGCACAAAAATGAAGTATAAGTCTGTTGATACGGTGTCGATAATTTCTTGTCGTGGTCTGTAAGCCAGGCGTGTATAAACCGTTATAACATTTCGTTCACTGAGATTTAGAATTATATACTTTTTGTCACTTGCTAATACTCTTTAACCTTAACTCTCAAATACCATCGATCTTGTTTCAACTAAATTCCTCTTGATTAGGTAACGTCGGCTTAATTGGATAATTTGTCTCAATTAGCTAATCGATGCTTTGCTTCAAGTTTTACTGATTCAAAACTTAGAGGTGTTATGCAGGTGAATTGGTGATAGCAGGGTTACCACGGTAAGAATAATTTTCAGCTAATCAGGACCACGGAAGAGGTATTTCTGAGAAAAAAAGTGCTATATTAAAAAAAAATATATCTATTATTATGTTGCTAGCCCTCGATATTTTCTTCCTTTCAAAGTTTGTTTATGGTTTTGTCACGGGTTGTTTATGTAGTTTAGGTAAAGTTGGGGGAGTTTACCAAAACCAGCCACGCCTAGATCCTACTACGATAGTTCCTTCACAGATTAAAATTAACTACTTTAATTTATACAACTCGTTAATGTTAACCAGTATCAAAGCCGTTCCTAGGGTTGGTGGCACCCGGAGAAAATTTAAAGCGCCATCCTGTCCCAACTCAAATATAAGCACGAAAAGTCCAAAATAAAGAGAAAAAGTTGACCAAAGTGAGCAGCTCCTCATCCACAGCGTCATACTTTTTTTTTACCACATTTCAAGAGCATACATTCGTCATGCTTGCCTCACCAGTGGCTGTATCGTTTTCAGTGTCTATGATACAGGCACTATTACACAAGAAACATATGATTGACAAGAAAAATCATAAGAATGACATCATATTTATGAGCACATTTCAAGAAAATAAATAATATCACCCCCCCCCCCCAGAAGTGAACGTATCGTTTTTATATTTATGACACATGCAACATCAAAGAGGAAACATAGCGAAGTATAAAATATCAAGTTTAATTAGTCTGTTTACAAAAGGCGTTATAAGCAGTTTTATAATGCCTAGAAGAAAGATGAACAGCCTAGACCGTCATGACAAGACCAACCCGAGCAACTAAAATAAAGGGTATGGAAAAATGTCTAAATTAACATTAAATGAAAACGGAGAACAAATAAATATACAGTTAGAATACTCGCGTCAACGGCAATTACAACGGATCAACAACAAAAGTGAAAACAAGAAACTTCTGGTTTGAAGACAAGAGGCAGTAAGAATTAAAACGAGTCGAAAACAAAAGTGAAGAACAAAGAAACATGCGGTCAAAAGATATGCCAAAGCTAGGTAGCGAGAAAGATAAGCGGTAGCGAGAATTACAAGTGATAGCGAGAAAGCGAGCATCGAAACGGGTAAAAAATGAAGTGAAGAACGAAGAATTGTGCTGTAAGAGGCAGCGAAAATAAAAACGAGTCAGAACGAAACTGACGAAGAAAGAAATATTACATTAGAAGATTAACACCATCTCAGTTTTCGGCGCCAACAAAATTTGGGGCGAAACCCTATACAAACCTACAGAAATGTCATAAACTAGGTCGATGTTGATTACAAATCAGTGGGAACTTTCAACGTTATATGTACTCCCTGAGGAGTCCATCCATTTTCCCGAAGAAAGAGAAGCAAACTAAGGTGATTAATTTGTAGCTTGCTAATTACAACAAGAATCAATATATACAAAACCTGCCATAAGCTGAGTGCCGGAGCCCGCCCTCAAAATCGGGCACACAGTTTATCTTTTTCTTCAAACTAGTATATTGACATTTCTGGCCACAAAACGATCTAAATAGATCATAACTTTAAGTATGGTTTCGTATTTTTCCCAGGGTGGTTGTATCGAACCAAGGGTGACGTATTGTGTGTGTATTTTTTTTTTTTTTATCAAAAACAGATCCATATTTTTTCGAAAAAATTAGCATCCTAAGATATTCTGGCCTAAAAACGATCTAGATAGGTCAGAAGGTTGAGAAAATTCGTAAAGAGCCTTGACTTTGGAAACAAATTGTAAGTGACGTCATTATTATATACACCAGTATTGCAATAACGTTGTCACACTTACGTAGAAAAATGGAACATTTTCAGGCAAGGAAAAGTTTCCATTAAATTACTTAAAGAGCAAAAAACTGGTAATTGCAAAAATGTTTTTATATATTTTGACAAGGGATTACAACAATCCAGAGCTCAATAAAGAAAACCAAAAGTTTGAAGCTTAGTAGAAATCGGATTTGATTCAATAATCTAAAATCTCTGAAGACATAGAATGAAAAGACATTTAGTTGCGCAAAGAGCAAAAAACTGGTAATCGCAAAAATATTTGTATATGTTTTAACAAGGGATTACAGCAGTTCAAAAACCTTGAAAGAGAAACCAAAAAAGTTGAAGCTGAGTAAAATCGCTGTTAGAGAAACATCATTACCGAATTGCTTTTGTTATAAATATAAGAAATGTCTTTTTATAAAACATGGAAAAAAAGTTGGAAAAATTGCAAGTTCAGTTCAGAATTGCTAAGGTTATTATGCTAACTGCAAAAATATTTAAAGTGTCTGAGCAATAATTTTAATGTTTTAATTCAAACTAGAAAAATACCTGAAAATTTTAAAATCATTTTTTTTTTGTGAGATAAAATCCACTCGCTAAGTGATTAGGCTTACAGGTTTGAACGTAACCAGTTATATAATGTCAATAGGAAGGCCCAAACTGATTAGTCCAGATTTGCCATAGCCCAATCACATAGGTTTTTTACTACTTTACACACAGGGCCTTTGTTATCATTGTTGATAGTACACAAAGGAATTTTCCGTTATTTCCAAGAACAAAGTTCTGTCCAAGGACTGATCCTGTGCTGATTTTTCAAGAACAAAGACGATCCGTTGTACAATGGTTTGTTTACTCGCGTGGCGGAACCAGATAAATTTTTGCTCTCTGGGGAGTATAAAACCCGGTGCTAGAATTGACAGTCAATATTGAAAAATATTCATTTCCATTATGTTTGTACACATTGGGCAGCTGGTATTCCTTTTAGAATTGCACTACTGTTGATGACTATAATGAAAAGTGTAGATTATGTAAATTGCATAGAGGATATGCAGTACAAATTAAAGACTATAAGTCCTGTCTTGAAGATGTCTGTGACTCACACTAGAGGTTTCCTATGTTCCAATTGTCACTATGATAAATGTGATCAATGGGGAACAACTTTCCCTGGTATGATTGGAAAAACCTAAACGTGATTTCATTTTATTTTTTTAGAGACTGGTATCGTCGTAGTTTTAAATGGTTTTTGGGAGGGGGAGATCCTGGTAAACGCTTAAATTGTTGGAATAATAAGAGAGTCTGGTTTTTACGGCACCGTTCCGAGGATACTAGCTACTATGATCATAAACCTAGCGACTTTTATTTGGCTATTACATAAAGTGATCCGCATGTGACATTGCATCAAATAAGCAAATAGAAAAAAGTGGATTTCATAACATGAATCAGAATAGTATTATTGACTTTACTAGAGATGTAATAAAAGTGAAGTTACATTATGTTGAAGAAACCGCGACCCTGACTTTGCATGCCATGTTAAGTACAAGCTTAATCCTGATGAACTGCCGCCACTTGCCGCTACCGATGGTGACCTACGCGTAGAAGAAGAAATCTAAAGAATGAAAGTTTTTTGTACATACATTTTTTCATTAATAAACAATTTTATTATATAATGGCTTAACCCCTAGCATAAACGATTAGAAAATGCCTATCTAGCAAGGGGGGGAGATCACAGATACTATTCTCTCAGTATGCCCATCGCTACATAAATCACTACGATGTAACGCCTACGTTTGCGTTTTGATTGGTGGGCCCTGAACTTCGACAAGTCCTATTACGTAACAACCAAAGAAAATATTGTATAATAAACATACAATTTCTTATTACTGTATGTCCTATTACGTGGTATTGCGCAAGACCCAGGTGTCCGTATTAACGTCTTGACGGGCTAGTAGTTTCAATAGTATACCCTCTATATGTTCTTTTATAAGCATTATGCCCCCACTACTGACACAATCCTAAACTAATTGACAAATTATTGTCCAATCTTGAACATGTACTATAATCAAACACCGTAAGAAAAATAGGATGATCAGCCTAGCAACAAGCCCTGAGTTGTAACTTGAGCCGAAAGGGCCAGATACTTACATCATTGCATTTATTAGTTCCAGATCAATCCATTCACTGGGCCAGAATTAAGATATTACTAGAATTTACATCAAAATTTCCTTTAAAATAGGAAAATTTACCTACTTTTGCACGTTTCTATGTGCAAATCATTTTACAATCGTTACCAGATCTTTCTTACGGACACTGCAAGCGTTCACCCACTGGTATATCTAGGGCACGTGCTATGTATGGATAATCACAGACTACAAATGCAGTATTCCACTGGAACACAACGGACATCTGTCTCAGTGACAGACCCAGAAACATCTAACGCAGCGCAGTAACTATCAATCTGATCCCTGAAATCTCCATACATTCATTTTCCCAGAATGGGAAAACACACTGACTGCAACAAACCAAAAACTGGATTGACGCCTCTGGAAGCACAGAGTAAGAATAGTCGTGGTTGGTGGAAAACAATTCAGCTATTTTTAGCTCTAAATTATATTGGAATAAAGTTTTTTTTCAACTGAAAGTAAGAGTATCATTAAAACCTAAATCGAACAGAAATGATTCTGCATATGAGAGGGGGGTCAGCCCCTTCCTCAATCCTCGCTCTTTACTCTAGTCTTTAAGTAAAAACATACTTCTCATTCAAATCAAGGGCCCTTGTGTTTGAGTAGTCTTTCCAAGAGAATCAGGACAAAAGTGAAACTTTTGCTCCTTGCTTTTAGTTGAAAAAAACTTGTATTTTTTTTTGAATTTTTGACTGGTTTTCAAATCATGGGAGAAAATACCCCCACCCTCCCCATGTATCATTTATCCTTGAAAACTTCCCCGGAAACTTTCCTCCCCATAGAAAATCTTCCTGCTCGAAAAAAATTACCCTGGCAAATTTCGGTATATTTCTCCAATAACAAATACTATATTGGAACTTGCAGCTTACAGCTCTAAAGTTAAGTAACTTACAGCTCTTTCCCAGGAACTGTTCATGCCATCATCAAAAATATAGTTGTTGGACCTTTCGACTATTCTGAACTAAATGGTGATCTTAAAATGTTGATACAATATATTTGGGGACAAATAGCTATAGAAGGGGGGCTGGGTCCCCTACAATCTTTTTGATCGCTTAAACAGATCTTTTGATTTCAAAAGATCTTTGATTGGGCACTAGATCTTTTGATTTCCGTTCGAATGAGCTATCTCCCAATCTTTTAGGACCATCTTAGAGCCATTGGTCCGACGTAATCACCCCTGGGGAAAAACAATAAAAAACAAAATAAACACGCATCCATGATTTTTTTTTTCTGCAAAAAAAATCATTTGTTATGTGTCCCCCCCCCCTATTTGTCGAAAATCGCACTTTCCCAGGCTCGTAGATTTTGATGAGTAACACTAAACTTAATGAACTTTATATATTTAGAATCAAACATTACGTGGTAACGAACTGTAAGTAAGGAGCGGTGCGGCTCAATAGTAACCGAAGCTCTACGATACAGAGTCTTGATAGCTGTAGATGCACCCATCAAAAGTTACGAGACAGAAAATTTGCCCGATTTTTGATAAAAAGGGAAGCACCACCAAAACATAAAGTGAAAATGAAAATCACTACGTTAAATTCAGCATACCAGAGAACCCTACTGTAGAGGTTTCAAGCTCCTATGTACAAAAATGTGGAATTTTGCATTTTTTTTTTTTGCCAGAAGAAAGATCAGAGATGCGTGTTTATTTGTTTTTTTAACAAGGATGATCAAATCAAACCAGCTATCGTAAAAGATCGGGAGAGGGCTCATCTGATCGGAAATCAAAAGTTGTGGTGCTCTTTTTAAGTGACAAAAATATTGGAGGGCAGCTAGCCCCCCTTCCACGCTCATGATAGCCATTTTGTTCGGCAAAGTTGAAAAATCTAATAACGGTGGCTTTGAAGATGGCTTAATCCCCCTAAGTCCCCGAGGCAAGGGCTGCAAGTTATGAACTTTGCCAATTGTTTACATATAGTATTGGTTATTGGGAAGTATAAAGACGTTTTCAAGTGAGATTTTGTCGGGTGAGGGGGGTCGGGAGGGGGTGTTACGTTGGAGGATCTTTCCATAGAGATATATCTCAAAGGGGAAGGGAATTTTCCATCGAGGGGAGCCAGATTTCCCAGAATTATTTAAAAATCGATCAGAAAGATAGGATAAATCGATAACAACAATAACAAGTTTTTCAACTGAAAGTAAGGAGCAACATTAAAACTTAAAACAAACAGAAATTATAACGTATATGAGGGGGGTCGCCTCCTCGTCAGTACCTCACTCTTTACACTAAAGTTTTTTTAAGTACTTCTAAAATAGCTATTTATCCTAATTAAACGACATCTGTGATTCAGGAGTTATTCTTAAAGAATTGGGACAAAACTCGAACTTTAGCGTTAAGACAGAGGTATTAACGAGGGGTGACCAACCTAATATACGTAATAATTTTTATTCGTAGTAAGTTTTAATGTTGCTTCTTACTTTCAGCTAAAAAGGAGTAACCAAAACTAGAGTTTGGACCGAGTCACTCCTTACTGACAGTTCGTTACCACGAACTGTTTGATAAGTCGTTATAACGAAAACTGTAATACATTTACTAACGCTGATTCACCCTATTACACTGGAGCAACAAAGCTTCTTTTGAAATATGTTTATTGTTGATTTAAATTATTATAGCTTTACGTTCAGGTCAAAAGACATTACTAAAAAAATTAAATAATAATTACTGTCTAACTAAAAGATTTTATTTTGTGCCTTGAGTAAACTAGCCTTATCGGTCAAGTATCACTATAAATTAAAAGGGAGCATATTAGTTTCCCAATCCCAAAAAAACAATTTATTTGTGTCTATGAAATCTTTTAGTGCCATTGAAAAAATTTCCCTTCAGCCAGTGAAGAAAACACAGATTACAATGCAAATATTTCGGTCATGACCTCCGCTTGACCGTCTTCAGTGAAAAGTAATAAGAAATACCGATAAAAATCCAAAGATACTATAAAAAAATAACAACCTTAAAATAAACACAAAAACTAAACTAGAAAAGCCCTCTCGAAGTAACGGTGAAAGGGTAGCACCATTATTGTAACAGCAAAGATCTTATCTCCACTCTAATTAAACGGGGAAAGTAAAAAGACATTAATTACCCTCAAGTTGAATTAACAACTTTTATTTTACAGCCCAATTAAAAATTTAGGATACAAAAATAACGGTTAATAGAAGTCACGAAATGTCTTGAGTTCCTAAATCGTAAAGTAAAATTTTAAATATATAAAGGAAATAAAAAAATGTGCAAAATCGAGAGGCCTGGTGTATAATCCCTTTATTACAATGTTACATATATTACCTAGACTTTAGTTGTTAGAGTGTTAAAAAACTTAAAAAACAGCATTAATTAAGCTCAATCATTAATACGTTTGGTGACAGAAATGGCATTCAACTCTAAATCCAAAACCAGGGATAATACTAAACGAATTTTCGGCTATTTTGGATGTCATAGTGTGGATTAAGTTAGTAGGAATATGCCCACAAAGGAAAGGGGAAGGTAGTTTGTGTAAATAAAAAAAAAAGGTTTGAAATTACAGACTGAAAATTATTCGATGTTGGCTAACTTTTCAGAACTCTTTTCAGGTATTTGGGGGAAAATATCAAACCCACTATAAAAAGGCCAAGTTACTTTTAGCGCATGATATTCCAAAAAATAATGCATACAAATATTCATCAGAGCGTAGGCCGTTATCAGCTATAATTTAGCGTAAAACAAAATTCAAATGCATTTTTAAAATCCTGTTAAACAAATTGTTCTTTTTGACGAAGTTATGCCATTAAAGCTATCATAGTGTGGACAATTGGGCATAACTTTTGAAATCAAAAAGACATGATCGTGAAAATATTGTAGGCCTTTTTCCATGGGTCAATTACCATTTAATCAGATTCCAAGGAGAATTACCGTTGCCTTTTTAGGCTTTACTAAATCACTTAGATCCAGAATTCCTATAACAATTAATTATTGTAAAGAAATTATTCTACCATGCCTTTTGGATAAGATACAAAACTTCTATTTCTTGTTTAAGATCGGATACGAATACGATACAATAAAGTAACTTGAAAGATTCCATCAGAGGGATTGAAGAAAATGTAAAAAAAAATATCTTGTTTTGTAAATAAGCATAGGGAAAATTTTTGATCTTGTGAAAATACTCTACTGGGATATTATAACTGAAAACAGGGATATTAAATGAGAAATAAAAAAAATCTACCCCGCACAATAAGTCAAAATTTACGCGCATAGCTTATCACAATTTACATTTTAAAACCAAAAATATATTTTCTCATCTTTTTTAAATAAATATATTTGCTGGCACAGAAGAAAAAATCATGACTAAAAATTGCCAGTTATAGCCCAGAAAATGAACAAACTACTTTTATACATTATTAAGAGTATTCTCAGACTACCAAGGTATTCAATAACATAGCCGTCGACAGGTCAATTCCTTGACGGAAAGGGCGTTAGAGGATTTTTTCTAAGCGGGGAATCTTACCTCCCCCCACCCGCAAAAAATTATTTCATGCACGATTTTTTCTTCTTTTTTATGATACTACCATTCTATCCCCCCCCCTGTCGATATGTCCGCTGATATATCAGAGTTTGCATGACCAATTTACGTCAATTGACACCCGCCTGAAGAACATCAGACATAGTTGAAGTTAAAAATTTTCTGCATAAGCCCACCACATCTTTGATCATCCTTCACATACTATTCTCTTTGACCGAACAAGACTTCTGGCCTGTGTGTCCCAACAAACTAACCAACAAGTTAGAGAATCTATAGAAATTGCCAAAATTAACCTATATGATCTTAACAGAGACCATGATGAATTCAAAAGGGAAATGTGGAACCCTGTGATCCAGAAGTTGAAGAGCAGCCTCTACCTTACAAATCTCAAACAACTAATCCTGCACCAACAAAGTCTGAGTGAAAAAAAAGCAATGATTGCATCTTCTAAAATTTCTCCTATGTCGAATTGATGCAGGGTGCTCCGAATTTTTAGTTTTATTTCATTAGTGATTACATTTCGGTCCATTTTCTTCTTCCTGGTTGGCGCAAACTTTCGGATTCAACACGCCTAGGGATAATGTGACAGGGACTCGTCGAAATTACCACTTGTGATTCACATCGTATAGTAAGTAAGTAAGCATGACAGCACTATACCCTTAAGGTCCGAACCGGCGGTGCTGATCTCTGTTTCATGGCCCTTCAGCCAGGAAGTACGATGGGGGGTTGGGGCCAGCAATTCCTGTGCTTTCGCACACACTTCCTGCTTACGTTCCCCGGATTTCTCCGGGTACCTATTTAGAGCTGGGTCGGCTCTGGCTGAGCTTAGAGAGTCACGTCACTGACCCCCGTCCCAAATCAAATAACTGGCTACGACAGGGATGGAACCCGTGCCCCTTGGACAAAGAATTCTCAAACCAGCGCGCCAACCACTTAGCCAAGACGGTTTTTTCACACTATAAAGCCTATATTTAAATAGTTAAGGTCAGCTTAAACGCCATTTCATTAAGCAATCTAACAGTTCGTCGAAACTCTAAAAAAAGGAATTTTGATAGTAACGGATACATCAGAAGAATTGGCTTATGTTGCCAATTTCAAATATATACGATTCATCAAGTTTAGTTATATATATACGTTTCATATATATACATTTCACATATACGTTTCATTCAGTTTATTCTTAACAATCAAAGGCTATGAGTCTGAAAAGAGTAGGCTGATTTTCGAAAAAAAAGGAAACACCCCTGAAATCATAGAATCTTAATGAAAATGACACTATCAGATTCAGGGTAACAGAGAACCCTACCATAGAGGGTTCAAGCTCATATCTGCATAAATATGGAATTAGTATTTTTGCAAGAAAAAAGATCACGGATGCGTGTTTATTTCATCCTTTTTTTCTTTTTTTTTCAGGGTGATCGTACTGACCCAGTGGTCCTAGAATATCAGGAGAAGAATCATTCGAGCGGATATTAAAACTTCTAGTACCCTTCTTAAGTGACCAAAAAGATTGGAGGGCAACTAGGCCCCTTCCCATGCCCCTTTTTTCAAAATCGTCCGAACAAAATTTTGAGATAGCCATTTTGTTCAGCATAGTGCAAAGGTCCAATAACTATGCCTCTGGAGATAATTTGACCATCTACAGCCCCTAGGGAAAGGTCTTCAAGTTATAAATCTATAACGTTTATAAGTTATAAGGTCTTTAAGTCTTTAAGTTATTGTTTACGTATAGTATTTATTATTGGGAAATATGCATACGTTTTTCGAGGGGGGGGGCAAATTTTCGGCTGGGGGATTTTCCAGGGGAAAAATATTCAGTGGGGAGCAAAGTTTTTAGGGGGTGAGTTTTTTAAAGAAAATTTTACACTGGGGGAATTTGCCAGAATTCCTATACGAAACTCTTCCCATGTCTAGCTTTCCCTTTGCCAACCAAGCTTGACGTATGGAGATGTTAAAAGCAATTCTCTAGGATAAATTTTCACCAGGATTGGATTGCCTAGAGCAGTGGCTCTCAAACTTATTTAGACACTGTACCCCTTTTTGCCCACAAACAATTTTAGGTACCCCTACTAGCTAGGCTAAATAAAATTACCAGTCCTAAAGCTAAAGGGTTGTTTAATTATTTTTCGTAAGTTGACCACACACCCCCTAAAAATTTTTGCGTACCCCGAAGGGTACACGTACCACGGTTTGAGAACCACTGGTCTAGAGAGTATATCCGTGGAGAGGAGGGATTTTTTCGTGGAAATAGAGCCAGACTTCCTGGCGTTATTAAGAATAATGATCAGAAATTAAATAAACAAACAAGTTTTTTGAACAAAAATTAAGCAGTATAATTAAAACTTAAAACGAACAGAAATTATAAGGCATATAGGGGGGGGGGTGCTCCTCCTTAACACCCCACTCTTTACGCTAAAGTTTGAATTTTGTCCAAATTCTTTAAGAATAACTCGTGAAACATAAGATTCGTTTAGTTCAGTAAGAAGGTTTTTTTTAAGTACTTAAATCTTTAGCTTAATGAGCGAGGTGGTGAGGAGGAGAAACCCTCCCCCCTCAATTAGGTAATTTAAGTTTTATTGTTGCTCCTTGCTTTCAATTGAAAAAAACTTGTTTGTTTTTAGTTAATGTCAATGAAAGTGGCATATCATATATACAGATGATAGAAGACAACTTTACATCGGGGTAAAATTTCAGTAAACACATTTTTAACACAGAATGTGTCGCACCACATAAGAGATTAGGATCAACACATTTGAAAAGTTAAATTGACATAACATACCTGAAGCAGAACATAACCCAGTATCCGCTGAAGAAACGGGTGACATGGGCTGCTCAAGCTGTCGCACATCCATTATTATTTATTTCTGAAAAAAAGACAATAAATTTACTGAATTTGAATACACACGCACTAACAAGGCGAGGCCTAGTAGGACACCATGAGGGATTGTCAGGAGACCCATTAAAAACTTTCCACAAAATTAAAATATTTATCCGATCCCCCAATTAAGCATCAGACTTCTACATAAACAAACAAACAAAAAACTTTGAAAGCAAAGAATTAAGCAGGAGTATTCTTCGAGAGGGTGAGCAAATTTGTATATTCAAGGATTTGCATGTTCTAGAGGAGAACGAAACTTTTAACAAAATAAAAATCTATAAAGATGACCTCTGAAAATTGATATCAAACGTAAACAAGTAAGTGAATAAAAAGTAGACTTTTTTTTCTGGCAAGAATAAAATATTTCAAAACACTTATCTCGCAAAGGACTTTGCAGAACTTTCTGCAATGAAAAATTAAAAACAGTCGACAAGAAATACTAAGCGAATAAAACATTGAAATTGCAAAAAAAAAAATTAGGGTTCTGATTTCAGACAAATTTCCATAGTAGCATACAGGCAGCCAAAATCAACTGAGCATTATATATAAAAGAACTTTTTATCGATATACCACTATTAAACTTATTTGGCCACTTCCATATTATATGGTATAAACTCGAGAATGTGGATCTACAGAAAAGACAATAACTGGTTTTCGGCCGGCGGTATCCAAAGAATATTGGCTTAGGCTCAGTTAAAATCTAAGTAGTAGGTGTATTTTTCTTATATATTTAATATATAGAGATGGTGTTTTGATTGGTTTATATTCTTTTAGGTTTGGTATAAAATATAATTCATTCCCCCCCCCCACAATAATTCTTTGTAGTTTTCATAACTTTGTTACTAAAGTATTGTGTTTCCGTCATATCTTTCATTATGATAAACCAAACTTCATTTCTCGAGTATGTACCATATAATACGGAAGTAACCTTATTTGTATTACGAATGACTATTAAAATTATTTTTATGACGAGGGCACACATCTGGGGTTACACAAACAGGGAGGGGGCTGAAAAGTTTGAGAACTTTAGGGTTAGCATATAAGCCGTTTAAGAATGCCACCACACAATTACAGAGGTATGCGAACAAACAGTATTTTATGCATAAATCCACATACATCACATCCATAGTTCTAAGGAAAATTTGCGCAGCATTTGAAGCATAATTAATCAAATCATTCCAAAAGAAGAGCAAAAATCACTTTACACAATTTTTGGAAAATTGATGG
Organism: Artemia franciscana; assembly: GCF_032884065.1. Classification (NCBI taxonomy): domain Eukaryota; kingdom Metazoa; phylum Arthropoda; class Branchiopoda; order Anostraca; family Artemiidae; genus Artemia; species Artemia franciscana. The sequence goes on along the minus strand of NC_088869.1, from coordinate 57,946,902 downwards.
GAGTACAATTAAATCCTATGAAGTACCGTTATTTCATTATAATTTATTTTTCGCAGCTACAGTCTCTAGACAGATTTCCCTAGAACCCCCCCTCTACAACAGTCACAGCAAGCTATTTTTCTGGTACTTATATATCATACCAAACACACTCGAGAAGTTTGCCCAATGTAAGATCTGAGAAAACCAGTTTCATAGCCACAACGACAAGTGACGGACAAAAGAATCCATTGGACTTGTATAATTTGGGCTATATATTTGCACATTAAGGGGGGATAAGGCTCGGTTACTTTACCCCCACCCCAGCTCTAATGTGCAAATATATAGCCCAAATTGTACTGTTATATAAATTAAAGTATTTTATTTTAATAATGTTTTGGTATATTTCATTATGATTAACCTAACTTCACTTCTTGAGTGTGTTTGGTATAATACATAAGTACCTTTTTTTTTCTTTTTTTCTTTATTCTTGTTCAATGGTGTGCTTGTTTGTTCGCTCTAATGCCTCATAGATTTTCCATGAATTCATCAAAACGGTAGAGATCATTCCATAGCTAAAGAAAGGAGCTTTTAGTATTAATTTAAATTGAGTATTAATTCTTACATTCACGTTTATTTCTAAATTACTCAAAAGAGTCAATAGTTAAAAGCTTTCTCGTATATTCCTAATCTCCAATTACGAGTGACGAGTGATTATTTTTCATCCCTTCATCAATATGGTTTCCGATGGTCATTTTCTTCCAGCTCCGATTACAATTCCGAGTTAGAATTAAAGAAAAGTATTTTGAACCGAAATCTACGTTTGGTTTAAAAACACATTTGGAAGAAAGCGGAAAAACAGCAAACCATATATAAAATGAACAAATGACTTTAGTCCAGAGTTCAGTACAAAAGTTGTTATACAAACGATAAAAAAATTGAGACAAAAATGTATGTTCGGCTCAGGAACATAGTCGAGTCAAACTAGATCGAAAATTAGTGAATTCATGATTGAAGAAACTTGATACATTTTGTCAAACGACCTTTAAGAATGACAACAGATTAACTATCATTTTAAAGTTGCAGTATTAACCAAGCACATTCACAACATATTGAATAACCACAATTTGACTGCTCAACATTTACTCCCCAAGCTTCAATCACTAAAAACACTGTTAAGAACAGAATCAGTTTACCTTCCATGATTCCTTCTTTGATGAAACGTCCCAGTATTCAGGTCAAAAAGATACCTAAAGGACACATATCCTTAAGAATAGAAGAAAAATCTAATATTGTCATGATTAAAATGACATTAGAAGTGTGATCCCTGCACGACAACTCGTGATTTTTCTAGTCTAAACTAATGCTTGCATGTCCCCATGAGAAGTCAAAAAATACAAAATACACTTCAACGGGACCTGATATTCTTTCAACAAACCAAATAAGGGTATTGTGTAACAAACTGTAAAAGGAGACATGAACAACTTTGACGAATGGAGGGGGGGGAGTAATTCAACACAAGTAACAAACTTGCATGATTGCAGGGGGGTAGATGAGAATTCTCCTGAAGACGAATCTAAAAGACTGCCGTTGGAAAAACCTTTGTTCTAAGGAAAGACTTGCGTCTGCCTATGCGTCGAAAGCGTCTAAATTATCAAAAAAATAGTAACATTTTCCTCAGATCCTCACCTAAGCAAATCTAATGATATGAAAGTTTTTTTCCAACCGCTGACATTTTAAACAAGAAAAACATGCTCGTTTTTAACAAACCAACTTATCAAATCTCACTGCCTCACTTTGACCAAACTAAGAGGTTATTTGGTCTGGCACTTTAACGAGGGATGGGTAATAACTCTTCCTAGATGTTTTAAGTACATCTGTATGCATAACAAAAAAGTCTTTTCATAGCCAAAGCTGTATCCAGGGGGATGAGGAGTTTGAAACCCCAAAAATATTTGTCCGACTCGTAAAAACGTAACAAAATGAATATAAACAAACTTTTGATGCACTTTTTAAAGTTTGTTTGTACCCCCTCCCCCCCAAAAAAAACAAAATCCTTTTTTAACCCACTTCAAGAAAAAGTCCTGAATACGACCCTGATCATAGCTCCAAGGCATCCCATAATTTAAAAGTAAGATATGCCGCTATTCTTAGTAATTTCTAGGCATTCTTTACTGACATATGCAGCAAAAATAAAATTGGATTACAAACGTCAAAAATATTTTAAAACTAAATGTTGCTTTAAAATAAATCAAAAGCCATTTTATTTATGGTTGCCAATAGAACATCTCAGCAATATAGCGAGAACAACACTGAGGTTATTAAGTTGAAACTTTAGGGGTTACAACTATTACTACTTCTGCTCTTACAATTTAAATAAATAAAAACATTGTAAGTGTATCCAGGTTGTCAAAAAGCATAGATCAAACTTTTGGGAATGATATTAAATTTTATTTTTCAGGTCAACTTCCGAAGCTATGAAATTAAATTAAAAAATACTGTTTGTGTCAGGATAAAAACTGTTGAAAAAGTTTCTCAAACATATAAATAGCAACCCATACTATGGATTCTTATAGAAAAAACTGAAAAGATGCAAACATTATTTTTCCATGAAAAAGACTATGTAAATAAAAAAGCGAATAGAAACTAATATAAAAAACTTTTTCCATCAAACAAGTTTTTCAAAGAAAAGTAAAGAGTTAAGAATGAGCAAACATAAAGTCAAATAATCTTCCAAGCGTAAAACTGCCACGAATTGCTATCAATAAATAGATAAAACTCAAAACGAACAAGAATTACAACAAATAGCCGAGTCAAACTCAAAACAAACAACTATTAACATGAGCAAGGCTGATAAACCCAATGCCTTCTCAAGACCAGAACATAATTTGTGCTTTACTGAAAACAAAACACCTTTGAAATGTTACCACTTTTTTTACTTTCATAAACAAAAAATTATTAAAACTTTAAGGAATAAATATCTGTATATTTCAATTAAAGTGACAATCCACGGTCATTTGTTTATGTTTTTTTTGTAATGGGCGAGCCAATCAAAGTTTTTATTGGCATTTTGAAACATAAGAAATAAAACTGTTAAATCAATAATTAATGAAAGTAAATAAATAACTTGAATACAATGACTAACAAGTTTAGCTCACAGACAAACTGATACCAGGTCTAAATTTTACAGAGCATGAGCATTGCTCATTGTCTTCTTTCACAACAACACCAAAAGGGCCATTGCAGAAGATCCTCCATAGACAAAGCTAATCCACTCTGTTCTTTTATGCTTTTAATATATTACAGTTAGATATTCTTAATGGTGTATACAAACTTCCACGAAAACTTTCTGTGACAAATGGAAGAACACAAAAAATTTGACTCGGTTCCATATGCATAGTCACGGAACACACCCTGATCAAAATCTAGCAAACAAGGATGGATTTCTCTTTTACATAGCCGTCAAGCTATTCCTTCTAAGAATATTATAATAGTCCTTGGAAAGGTCATCAAAGGAACTATACAAATCGATTTATTAATAAAAGTTCTGAAGTGAAAACAGGTTTGGTTTATTAGTGATAATCTTTCGAGTCGGTGGTTCGGGTTTTTCCCGAATGGGATTTTGTTCCATCTTCTATTCTCTACTCACTTTGTGGCCAGAGACAAAAAATTATCAAACATTATTGCCAAAACGAAAATTTCTAAGCCAGAAAAGATCCTAAATGAGTAAGAATTTCCGCTCTTCGATTCAACTAACCATGGCTTTTCGTAGCAAAAGATAGCATCCGGTTGAGTTCCTCATCTCCCAGAGAAAATCCGAAAGTGAGACTCATCTGAATTCCTCTAAGGAAACTTATATCAGAAAGAAAACTTAATTGTGTACAAAGACACTTGGGGTCAGAGACTAGATACAGAGCAAAACCAACAACTTGTTTTGTATTTTCGAAAACAGCGATAACAACAAATATGTTGCTGAGACACATTGGAAAGCCCTGGAAAGTCCTATGTCAATCAGCAAACTTAGTGTTTAGACTAAGGGTATATTCAGTTTTTTGTGCGTTTGTTATTTTTTAGGGGGGAAGTGCTGGTTGGGAGTAATTAAATTGAAAGCGAATATAGAAATCAACTAAAGAGCCCAGAGTAAGAATCGTAAAAGAATTGATAAGAATTAAAAAAAAGAAGTGTTGTTACTGTAGCTAGTTTAGAAAGATAGTTTCTTTGCAAGACAGCCCAAAGAAGTGAACTTTTTAGCACAGTTTCCTGATACAATTTTCCTCGTTAAATTTCGTAATGCAATACAACCCATATCATTATTAAATTATAAAAACAAGTTTTTTCAACTGAAAGTAAGAAGAAACATTGAAACTTAAAATAAACAGAAATTATCACGTATATGAAGGTGGTTAACCCTTCCTCAACACTTCACTTTTTACGCTAAAGTTTTTAGTACTTTAAAAAAGCGTCTTGTTTTTGCAATTAAGCGGCCCTTGTGTTTCAGGGGTCATTCACGAATAATTGGAACAAAATTCATAACTTTGGCGTAAAGAGCGAGGTTTTGAGGAGGGAGCAACCCCCTTAAAGTAAGTAATAATTTCTGTTCGTTTTCAGTTTTAATGTGCTACTTACTTTCAGTTGAAAAAACTTGTTTTTTTTTTAATTTCTGATCGTTCTTTAAATAATGACAGGAAATATGATCCCACCACCATAGGATTGGGAGACTAAATCGTCCTCAAAGGTATGGTTATTAGATTTTTCGACTAAGTTGAATAAAATGGCTATCTCAAAATTTTGATCCGGTGGCTTTGGGGAAAAAATTAGCATGGGAGGGGGCCTAGTTACCAGCCAATTTTTTTGGTCACTTAAAAGGAACACTACAACTTTTAATTTACGTTCGAATGAGCCCTCTTGCGACATTCTAGGACCACTGGGTCGATACGATCGCCCCTAGGAAAAAAAAAACAAATAAAAAAAAATTAAACACACATCCATGATCTTTCTTCTGGCAAAAAAAAATATAGAATTCCACATTTTTGCAGATAGGAGCTTTAAACCTAGGAGTTTGAACAGTAGGGCCCTCTGACAAGCTGAATCTGACGGTGAGATTTTCATTAAGATTCTATTACTTTTAGGGGGTGTTCCCCCTTTTTTCGAAAATGAGGCAAATTTTCTCAGGCTCGTAACTTTTGATGGGTAAGACTAAACTTGATGAAACCTATATACTTAAAATCAGAATAAAAATACGATTCTTTTGTTGTATCTATTTGTATCAAAATTCCGTTTTTTAGAGTTTCGGTTACTATTGAGCTTACTTACAGTTCGTTACCACAAACAGTTTGATCATATTTAACTTATTAAATGTCATATTTTAATAGTGCTCACATTTTTGCAATTTTTTTTATTTTATCTTATTTAGTCGTGGGTGTTCCATAAAGAAATCTTAAAATTATTCTTACTATTAATATTAGGACGGGTGAACCCACCATCAGAGGGTCGAGGCTCAGGTTTTCAAGACCCATTGCCTCTACACCCCAAAAACTAAGCTCTATTTAGGGTTGGGGGACCAAAGATGGGTCTCGGACCTTTTTTTGTTTTTTTTTGGCTTAATTCATAAAGTCCCCATCTCGATTTTTCCCGAAATTTCCAATTCCTTTTATGGCTTCTGTAACTATTCTCGTCTAGGACCTTTTTTTGTGGCTTAACCAATAAAGTGGCCATCTCGATTTTTCCCGACATTTCCAATTCCTGTTAAGGTCTCTGTAACCATTGTAACCTCGTCTCGGACCTTTTTTTTCTTCTTTTTTTTGGGTTAACCTATAAAGTGTCCATCTCGATTTTTCACGAAATTTCCAATTCCTGTTATGGACTATAACCACTCTCGTCTAGGATCTTTTTTTGTCTTTTTTTGGCTTAATTCATAAAGTATAACTCTCTGTAACCTCGTCTCGGACCTTTTTTTTCTTCTTTTTTTTTGGGTTAACCTATAAAGTGTCCATCTCGATTTTTCACGAAATTTCCAATTCCTGTTATGGACTATAACCACTCTCGTCTAGGATCTTTTTTTGTCTTTTTTTGGCTTAATTCATAAAGTGGCTATCTCGATTTTCCCGACATTTCTTATTCCTGTTATGGCCACTGTAACCATTCTCGTCTCGGACTTTTTTGTTTTTTGTGGCTTAACCCATAAAGTGGCCATCACGATTTTTTCCGAAATTTCAAATTCCTCTTATGGCTTCTGTAACTATTCTCGTCTAGGACCTTTTTGTTTTTTTGTGGCTTAACCCATAAAGTGGCCATCTCGATGTTTACCGAAATTTTCAATTCCTATTAAGGCCTCTGAAAACCATTCTCGTCTCAGACCTTTTTTCTTTTTTTTTTTTTGGCTTAACCCGTAAAGTGGTCATCTCGATTTTTTCCGAAATCTCCTATTCCTGTTATGGACTCTGTAACCACTCTCCTCTCAAACCCTTTTTGTTTTTTTGGCTTAATTCACAAAGTTGTCATCTCGATTTTTTCCGAAATTTCAAATTCCTGCTATAACTTTTGTAACCATTCTCGTCTAGGACCTTTTTTTGCTTAATTCATAAAGTGGCTATCTCGATTTTTCCGAAATTTCTTATTCCTGTTATGGCCACTGTAACTATTCTCGTCTCGGACCTTTTTGTTTTGTTTTTTTTTTTTGTGGCTTAAACCATTTAGTCCCACAAAGTGACCATCTCAATTTTTACCGAAATTTCCAATTCCTATTAAGGCCTCTGAAAACCATTCTCGTCTCAGACCTTTTTTCTTTTTTTGGCTTAACCTGTAAAGCGGTCATCTAGATTTTTCCCGAAATCTCCTATTCCTGTTATGGACTCTGTAACCACTCTCGTCTAAAACCTTTTTGTTTTTTTGGCTTAATTCACAAAGTTGCCATTTCGATTTTTCCCGAAATTTCGAATTCCTGTTATGGCTTCTGCAACCATTCTCGTCTCGGACCTTTTTTTGTTTTTTTTTGGCTTAATTCATGAAGTGGCCAACTCAATTCTTCCCAAAATTTCCAATTCCTCTTATGGCTTCTGTAACTATTCAAACAGTTCGTGGTAACGAGCTGTAGTAAGGAGCGACCCGGCTCAATAGTAATGAAAACTCTAAAAAATGGAATTTTGATATCAATAGCTACATCAAAAGAATCTCATTTTAATGCTGATTTTAAATATATAAGTTTAACCAAGTTTAGTCTTACCCATCAAAAGTTACGAGCCTGAGAAAATTTGCCTGATTTTAGAAAATAGGGAGAAACAACCCCTAAAAGTCATAGAATCTTAACAAAAATCAGACCATCAGATTCAGTGTATCAGAGAACCCTATTGTACAAGTTTCAAGCTCCTATCTACAAAAATGTGGAATTTTGTATCTTTTGCCAGAAGGCAGATCACGGATGCGTGTTTATTTGTTTGTTTGTTTTTTTGTTGTTTATTTTCAGGGGTGATAGTATCGAACCAGTGGTCCTAGAACCTTGCAAGAGGGCTCATTCTAACGGAAATGAAAAGTTCTAGTGCCCTTTTAAGTGACAAAAAATTGGAGGGCACCTAGGCCCCCTCCCACGCTAATCATTTTCCCCAAAGTCACCAAATCAAAATTCTGAGATAGCCATTTTATTCAGCGTAGTCAAAAAACCTTATGACTATGTCTTTGGGGACGACTTACTCCCCCACAGTCCCTTGGGAGGGACCACAAATTACAAACTTTGACCAGTGCTTACATATAGTAACAGTTATTTGGAAGTGTACAGACGTTTTCAGGGGAATTTTTAGGTTATGGGGGGTGATAAGAGAGGATATGTTGTAGGAACTATCCTTGGAGGAATTTGTCATGGGGGAAGAAAATTTTCATGAAAGGAGCGCAGGATTTTCTAGCATTATTAAAAAAAAAACAATGAAAAAGTTTTTTCAACTGAAAGTAAGGAGAAGCATTAAAACTTAAAACGAACAGAAATTATTACGCATATGATGGGCTCACCTCCTCCTAATACCTCGCTCTTTACGCTAAAGTATTTTTAGTAATTTGAACTATAAATTCTACGGCATTTGTGATTCAGGGGTCATTTTTAAGAAATTGGGACAAAATTTAAGCTTTAGTGTAAAGAGCTTGGTACTGACGAGGGGGTAAACAACTTCATATACGTAATAAAAACATGAGAATACAGAAGTTCGTTGCGTAAGCTGATTTGTAAGTTACGTAGGCTATATCTTTTACTAATAAAAACATTCGTAAAAAATGAAAAGTTATAGTTGCCTTTTTAAGTAACCAAAAAATCGGAGAGCAACTAGGCCTCCTCCCACGTTCCTTTTTTTCTCAAAATCGTTCGATCAAAATTATGAGAAAGCCATTTAGTCAAAAAATAAATATGCAAATTTCGTTTTAATTATTCATCTGCGGAGAGCCAAAATCCAAGCATGCATTGATTCAAAAACGTTCAAAAAATTAAATAAAAAAAAACAAGTTTTTTTTAACGGAAAGTAAGGAGCGACATTAAATTTAAAACGAACAGAAATTACTTCGCATATGAAAGGGTTGGTTCCTCATTATCGCCCCGCTCTTTACGCTGAAGTTTTTACTGTTTTAAAAAGTAGAGTTAAGAGAAAGAGTCTTTCTAAAACTTTATAGTTTTAGAGACAAATAAATGTCAGCTTATTCCTCCATTGGATTTCTTTTTTTAAGAAAAAGATATTCGAGCTGTTTAAGAAAATTTTCTAACATTATTTCTATTTTACATTCAAAATACAACGTAGTTTTGAAGACCTGTAATTTTTTGGTTCAAATTTAACATTTTCGACCCCCCAAGAAAGTGTTTAAAACACAATTGGACAAAAACTCTGGATGGTAGAAAATAATTGATCTTTTTTTTAGCTTGGATACCAAACTCATGTAGCTTTGCAGGCAAATTCGCTTAATAGAGCGTAAATGAATGAAAAAACTGAGGACACGCGAAAGAATTTTCTTTTGTGACTAAAAATCTTCAGGTTCAGCATCTCCTATTATCAGTTAAACAATTATCAATAAAAACAAAATCCGTTAAATCAGAAGACGTACACTAGGGACATAGGCAGGAATCCTTCTGATTCTGGCTCTGTTTAATTTAAATACTAGCAGCAATATATTTCAAAAATAAAGTAGCGTCTGTTTCTCCAGCTCCTTGAGGGGGGGGGGGGCAAATTTGGAAAGTAGTCAAAAACAGGCGAATTATACGGCGCGTCACAGATGTGTATGTAAAAATGATCAGGGAACTTTCACTAACAATTGATATTACGTAATTAACAATTGTAATTGGAAATTTTAATTAAGATGAAGCACATACTCATGCTTACATGCACGGGAAATCGCCAAAGAAAAATTCGTGTATGGGCATATCTTAGGCTTCAAATAGGATTTTGGCAGAAATGAATTTAAACAAAAATCTATGTATTTAACCCTGCAAACGATTAAATTTTAGTACGGCTTAACCATTGCAAAAATCCTTGCAACCATATAAAATTACTAGAACCTTTGAGACACCTTTTTGCAAAAGTCTGGGGGGAATCTAAAGGTTGGTAATGGCCCCGAATTCTATTTTATTTGTTTAAAAGTGTATGGTGACACAATTTATCCTACGTTTTTTTGGTAGTAGAACTTTGGGAAAATGAAATAACTTGAGAAATAGAAAATGAGAAATAAAATGAGAAAATAAAATGAGAAAATTTCTCATAAAATGAGAAATAGAAATAAAAAGAACAATTTAACAAACAAAGAACAATAAAAACAACTGTCGTCACGACTGCAGTTGCTTGATCGTGCCAAATAAAGCTAATTTGAAAAGAAAAATGAGTAGAATTATCTATAGAGCTTAAAGCTATATCTGGCCCCATTAGGGAGGGTGGGGTCAAGGTCCATTGGAATGTCGGTGATTAACTTATTTGAGAAGAACAATGAATGGCGAATCGAAGAACATATTTATTTATTTTTTTTATCTCCTATCTTAGTTCTACTAGCAACAACAACAACAAAAAAATAAAGGTGTCACTTGAAGGCCTCAAAATGAAATTTGCGACTGTAGCAATTAAATATTTGGAAGAGCACTAAAAGACGCATTTGAGCGGTATAATCATGATTTAGTAAGCAAATCGATCAAAACACCGAAATCTTTACCCATTTTGTATCAAAATAGTTCCTTTCTAGGACTCTTAAAACTAAACTATATCATCCTTAATCTTTAATATCGTGCGTGTTGCGTGCTCCAATGAATGTGCAAGGGGGTATAAAAGGGTTCCTTCCGAAAACAGTGCATTTGAAGCTCAAATATCGGTGATAGAGGTACCATTGAACCAATCGTTGAGGGAGAACACCCCCTTCCCTTATGATGGCAGAAACTTTTATGATTTTGTGCCTAAAATAACTTTGTTTATCGCTTTAAGTTTAAAATTAAATAAAAAAAACAAGTTTTTTTAACTGAAAGTAAGGAGCGACATTAAAACTTAAAACGCACAGAAATTACTTCGTATATGAAAGGGCTGCTACCTCATCAACGCCCCGCTCTCTACGCTAAAGTTTGACTCTTTCTCTCAATTCTTCTTTTTAAAACAGTAAAAAACTTCAGTGTAAAGAGCGGGGCGTTGATGAGGAAGCAGCCTCTTTCATATACGAAGTAATTTCTGTGCGTTTTAAGTTTTAATGTCGCTCCTTACTTTCAGTTAAAAAAACTTTTTTTTTTATTTAATTTCTGAACGTTTTTGAATCAATGCATGTTTTGATTTTGGCTCTCCGCAGAGGAATAATCAAAACGAAATTTGCATATATTTTTTTTGGCTTAATGGCTTTCTCATAATTTTGATCGAATGATTTTGACAAAAAAAAGAGCGGGGGACGAAACCTAGTTGCCCCCCGATTTTTTGGTTAATTAAAAAGGCAACTAGAACTTTTAATTTTTACGAATCATTTTATTGGTAAAAGATTTACGTAACTTATAAATTAGCTTACATAAAGAACTTTTGTATTCTCATGTTTTTATTACATATATGAGGGGATTCGCCCCATCGTCAGTACCTCGCTCTTTACACTAAAGCTTAAATTTTATCCCAATTCATTAAGAATGACCCCCTGAATCACAAAAGCCGTAGAATAAGTAGTTGAAATTACTGAAAATACTTTAGCGTAAAGAGCGAGGTATTAGAAGGAGGTGAGCCCCTCATATGGGTAATAATTTCTGTTTGTTTTAAGTTTTATTGCTGTTCCTTACTTCCAGCTGAAAAAGCTTTTTCACTTTTATTTTTTAATTGTTTTTTTTTAAATAATGCTAGTAGCCTATATCCTGCTCTCCCTTCATGGAAATTTTCTTCTCCCATTACAAATTCTCTAAGGAAAGTTCCCCCAGCATATCCCCCTCTTCTCATCCCCTCCCCCAAACCAAAAAAAATTCTCCTGAAAACGCCTGTATACTTCCCAATAACCATTACTATATGTAAGCACAGGTCAAAGTTTGTAACTTGTTGCCCCTCCCACGGGGACTGTGGGGGAGTAAGTCGTCCCCAAAGACATAGTTATAAGGTTTTTCGACTACGCTGAATAAAATGGCTATCTCAGAATTTTGATCCGTTGACTTTGGGAAAATAATTAGCGTGGGAGGGGGCCTAGGTGCCCTCCAATTTTTTTGGTCACTTAAAAAGGGCACTAGAACTTTTCATTTCCGTTAGAATGAGCCCTCTTGCAACATTCTAGGACAACTGGGTCGATGCGATCACCCCTGGGAAAAAGAAAACAAAAAAATAAATAAACACGCATCCGTGATCTGCCTTCTGGCAAAAAATGCAAAATTCCACATTTTTGTAGATAGGAGCTCGAAACTTCTACAGTAGGGTTCTCTGATACGCTGAATCTGATGGTGTGATTTTCGTTAAGATTCTATGACTTTTAGGGGGCGTTTCCCCCTATTTTCTAAAATAACGCAAATTTTCTCAGGCTCGTAACTTTTGATGGGTAAGACTAAACTTGATGAAACTTATATATTTAAAACCACCATTAAAATGCGATTCTTTTGATGTAGCTATTGGTATCAAAATTCCATTTTTTAGAGTTTTGGTTACTATTGAGCCGGGTCGCTCCTTACTACAGTTCGTTACCACGAACTGTTTGAAAAAAAATAAAGCAACAAATTTATACGTCTGTTTTAATGTGCATATCCTTTAGCGCTTTCTAATCTTATCATGTATGCAATCTAATCCCTCCCCCCTTATCTTACTCAGAATTTGAAAAATGCCTTTTCTGATATTTTCACTGAAAAAAAAAACAAGCTTGTCCCCTTTCTAGATTTTGAAAAACATATTTTTCCCCAGCCCCGTAGATAGCACCCCGTAGTAGTAGCACCAGAGAAGAGGGACTCAACCCAGAGGAAACACCAGAAAAAAGAGCAGAATCACATAATTTCTTTTTAATGCTCTTCGTAACGCTTATAGTCGTTTTCACGACAAGTCACCCCCCGCGCCTTTCTCTAACTCTATTTGACCCAGATATGTCTGCATATATTCAAAACTTAACTTGTCAAGTTAGAAAAAAAAATACAACTTCATATTTATCCGTCTTCCCTAAGTCGCAAGCATTTTAGCACCAACTAGTCATACAGTCCAATGTGCCCCCCCCCCATTTTTAGTCTTTTGATCCATGGATGGATCAAAAGACTAAAATATATCCTAAGAAGGTGGATATAAGAAGGTACTTCAGTGGAATGAAGTACCTAATTCCACCCCTTCTCTCTCTAGAGGGAACTGACTTTTGATGACTTTTAAAAATCTTAGTGTTATAAAAGTGAAACCTTGCAAAATAGATTTTCTACTTAAATAAAGCACAATAAAAGTATTTTCAGCTTCACAATTTTGCTCAATCCCAATTTATGAGGTTTCAAAGATCAGCAAATACACTTCCTAAATTTAGAAAAAAAAATTGATATGGCATAAAATTCTGCTCAAATAAACAGGAATTGCATTTCAGAACTAAAACCAGAGACAAAAGAAACTGATAACTGAAAATTAAGGTAAAATAGTTTTTTTGTCGAAATTAACGGGTCAAAAAGACCTTTCAAGTAGCAAATTTCTAAGACTTAGAAATCAGGAGAGGGTTAACAAAGTAGCTTGGCAATACCTTCCCAGGGTAAGTTTTTGGCTTTGGATTCATTACTGAACGTTCCATTTTCCTAACTTCTTTCAAAGATAGCAAAAAGTAGCTAGTCTAACATCTTACCAAAGATAATTTGAAACTTACCTTATCAAGTTGAAACACAAACTACAGCACCATATTTATCCGTCTTGTAAAATCTAAAGACCTTTTGGCACTAACTAATCCTGTCATGCATGCAATCCAATGCAACACTAATTCTTCGGCGCTCCTTATCACTTCAAACTAAAAAAAGAATAGAGAAAAACCTCTCAGCTGGGATCTCTATATTATTTGAATGAAAAATTATTTTCACAGGACTGAGGAAATATAGTCAATTTGTTCAAGCAAGAGTGTTTTTAATGACGCAATTAAAATCAATCAACTCAGATAAAGGAAAAAACTACAAGGCCGTCTAGAAATGATATCTATTCTTTGAATTAGTAAATTAAGTACATAAGCATAATTCTTGAATGTGTTTCCAATAGCCGACAAGTACTGAATCAATCGATCAGGAATGTCGACTAGTGGCACCAACTCCCAAAATATTGGGTGGAGGGGGTCAAAACATCTCTTAGAACTTAGTGGGTAGGACAATTTTACTTTTATCGATTTTTTTCCAGCGAAAGCACCGAATAACGATATTTATCACTGAAAATACCAAAAAAAGGTCTTTTTTCGAAAACAACAGGAGGTGCCAAAAAAACCTCCCCCCCCCCTAAGTCACCCCACTGTAATCGATATTCAAGAAAGAGCACTGCTTTTTCGCGCCCCTTTTCCTCTCCCTACCTGACCTTTTTTTAGCAATGGGGTGGTAATGCACATAAGGCAGGTCATAGGCTAGGCTCTGGGTAATAGGCTAGAAGCGAATGGAAGATCGGAAAATCCCACAAGAGACTCTCCCGCACGCTAATTATGGTTTCGCATTATATTGCATAGTGTGATTTTCTCAAGTCTTTTTACAGTATAATCTTTTTTTATTTCCAGTATCCTGTTCAGCAGAAAAAAGAAATTGTAACAAAAAAACTAAAATCAAAATGTTTTGATTAAAAACTAAATAAGGCAAAAACTGCCCCAGGAGCCTCCGGGCTCAGACAACCCTGCATTCGATTTCACTACAGAAGAGACGTTAAAATAGAACAGAGGACATCGAAAGAAACTTGACATAAAAGCAAAGAGCAAATCCACAACCACCAACAGATCCAAAGGGGCCGGGGGGCCCTAGGCCCCTAAGATTTTTTCTTGCGCCCTCTTGCCGTTTTTTCTTTTTTCGCTCTTTTTTAGAATACATTTGTCAATTTGTAGGTCAATTATTGGCATCTTTGTCACATTGGGCCCCCACAAGATTTTGCTCATTGGAACCCTTGTCACACTGCCACCCCCCAAGATTTTACTCTAGATGCGCCCCTGTCCACAATACCGATTATGTAGCTATATATGTAACTATCCACGACCATGCTTGATATTCACAATTCGAATTTTTCTGACCACCATTATATTCTTAATTAATCAATCAGCAGATAAACAGAAATTTTGACATATTTGTAATGGTTTTAAGCTGTCATGTTTGAAGGAGCTACCAATCTTTCTTCCGTACATGGTTGTCAAACCTCTCATAACGCCATTGCCTATACGCCTGCATGTAGCACAGTAAAAGCGTACTCAGAGGCGCAAGACATGTTGGAGGTATGAATGGCTACCCGTGAAAGATAGTAACCAGCCCCTTGATTAAAATTCCTTGTCACAATTAGCTCTTTGGACCATAAAATTAAGTAAGCCTACATGTGTAAAACGAGTAAACAGAATTTTACATTTTAAGCCTACAAAACAAGTACACAATTTTATATTTTCAGCCTATTGTAATACTTCAGTTCTTTTTTTGTTTTATCAGGAGCAACAAGTAAATTCGAATCAAATGTCAACAAGACCTTTAAATTGGTCAATAAAAAATATGTTTATTAAAACTTTAACAGGCTCAATAGTGTTCTCTAGCATACAAAGGAAAAAAAATCCAATTCATAAATTCCAATACTTTCACTGATTAAAGATCAATTTAAAAAAAGATTGAGGACCAGCCACCCGAGGCGTAATTTGCTATTGGGTGGGAGGGGGGCTGCCCTGGACTCCAGTTTGTCCCCCCTACTGAAATTTAGTACCTTCAAAAATCTTAGCAATTTTAAGATAGGCTAACATAATTTAAGCATCCATAGAAACCGGTGAGTTTTCTTTAGTCTACTTCTGCCGTTATAGTACTATATGACGCATTTTTCGCTGTCATTTTCATTTGACTTGGGAAAATCGGCCCGATACGGATCCTTTTAGACGTCAAAAGGAGGGCAAAAGTAAGGAGAGTAATTAGAGCCTTTCACGACCTGTAACAGCGAGTGCTTGAAGTGGAACCAATTTAAGAAAATTTAGGAGGGGGGCCAATTCTATTCTTCAAAATCTAGAAGGGGGCAATTTTATCATTTTTCAATTTTCTTCATTCAGAATACCAAAAAAGCGTTTTTCAATGAAAATTCTCTCGAAATGGTATTTTCCGTAACCTAGGGGAGAGAAAAACTAGTGGAAAGTGCTTGATACTAACTCGTCATTTGAAATGAAAATTTCTCTGGAAACAAATAGTATCACAATATTCGCTCCTTTGGGGGACAAAAAAAAAAATACGAGATATTTTATGAAACTACAAAACTTTGTTTTTCCAAACTAAACTCGAATTTCAAAACTCCAAGTATAAACCCTTACCAAGTTTGCTACAGGTAGATAAGAGGGGTTAACAAAGAGGGGTAACCCCAAGAAAAATTCTTTGGCTATTTTACTTTTATATACGTACATATTTTATATGAAACTAATTAAACACTAGGCTACTTTCAATTTCTGATATAGATTTTTAACAATGTACTTTAAATCCAAAGGTTGCACATTAGGCTACTGCGAGCACCCAGACAAATACAAGGACATATGCAGGAAAATATTTTGGCGGAGCGCAAGTTTGTAAAAAGAGTAAAAGCACATATTATACATTAAATTGCATAATGACCATAGACAAGAGATGATGACAGAATTCCAAAGATGTCGTACACTTACAACGCCATTAGACACTTAAAAATATCAAACCTCATTTGTTTTCGCAAAATGAGACTATGACCATTCCACTGTCTCACACATATACACACACGTCTTTCGAGCTATATGAACTAATGGACTACGGTCTGCTCCATCAACAATAGAATTTCCGGCATATACATATTCAACCAGCGAAAAGGGTTATCATGAAGCTTATTTTTTGATGCTATTGTATCCTGACAGGTGCCTTCCGGCATGATAAAAACAAAACAGTTGGCTAATTTTAAATAACTTATATGTCATTATACTAAAAGCTAAGACCCGAAACGGAGAGTCTAGAAATTAGGCAGTGAATAATTTTGTGTATTAACTGACTAGTCCATTTTTAGGAACAATGTTCATCGCCTGTTAAGGAAATAACATAATTTAAATAATTAAAGACTTGTTTCTCCAAATATAGAACTAACTATGAACAAGACGGGCGATAAAACCAGATAAGAGACTGGTAAGACTAAGGAGTTACTGGACACTGTTTCATCATGGCCAAAACCTTCGTACCAATTTGACCTTTTAGGGTTCCATACCTATTTACACCTCGGTGGGGAGGAAGTGATACATCCTTATCATCAAGATATCTACTAAAAAAGTTGTCGGATCTTAAAAAAAAACTAGATGGGAAGCAAGGTGCTTACGTATTATATGGCGCCACCATAGGTTCGATACAACCACCTTGGGAAAATACAATTTTTCTTAAAGTTGTGACCTTTTTAGATCGTTTTAGTGGCCAGAAATGTCAATATGCCAGTTAAGAAAAAAAAACTATGTAGCCAATTACGAGGTCAGGCCCCAGCACTCGGCATGTGGCAGGGTTGTATATATTGATTCTCGTTGTAAGTAGCAACGTCCAAATGAGTTACCTACGTTCGCTAATCTTTCCTAGGGAAAATGGAGGTCTCCCCAAGGAATATATATAACGTCAGAGGGTCCCAATGACTTGCAATCAGCAGCTGCTCAATTTAGGGCATCTTTGTAAGTTTGTAATGGGTTTTGTGCAACATTATGTTGGCATGAAAGATTGTGATGGCGTCGATCTTCCAATGTAACACTTATTTCTTCTTCAGTTTCATTTTTGACTCGTTCTTATTTTCGCTGTCATTTGTCTTCTAACAGCACAATTCTTTGTTCTTCACTCTATTTTTGACACGTTCTCATACTCGCCTTCTCGGTGTCGCTTGTAATTTTCGCTGCCACTTATCTTCTAACCGCATACTTCTTTGTTCTTGCTGTGACAAATCTTTTAGCCGCATATTTCTTTGTTCTTCACTTTTATTTTTAATTCGTTGGACTCCTCATCGTCGCATGTCTTG
This sequence comes from Artemia franciscana, assembly GCF_032884065.1. Taxonomy (NCBI): domain Eukaryota; kingdom Metazoa; phylum Arthropoda; class Branchiopoda; order Anostraca; family Artemiidae; genus Artemia; species Artemia franciscana. Next base: position 57,929,335 of record NC_088869.1, on the reverse strand, counting down.
TAACCGCATCTTCCTTTGTTCTTCACTTTTGTTTTTGACTCCTTTTAATTTTTCCTACCACTGATCTTCGAACCAGACGTTCTTTGTTCTTCCCTTTTGTTTTTGATCCGTTGTAATTATTACTGACGCAAGTATTCTGACAGTACATTTCTTTGTTCTTCATTTTTGTTTATCATTAATTTAGACATTTTTCAATACCCTTTACCTTCGTCGTCTGAACGACGTCTGAATTATGTCATCACATACCAATTCAAAAACGAATGTATTCAACCCGAAGTAAGGTTATATATATATATATGTTTTTAACTACGTAAAACTTGCGAATATACAACATTCTTTGCTGTCCCATTGTCTGTGCATATAAATAGATTGTCAGGTTTACCGACTCTTGAACATGCAACATATAATGGTCCATGGGAAAACAATCCGTATTCAGATCTATACCTCATGATTCTAATGATTGCCCTTGAGCTTTGTTGATGGTGATTGCTAATCGACCATTCCCTGAGTCGCCATCGTCATTTATATATCCCCCTGTGCACCCCGGCGTCCCCTTTGTAGTTATGTCCCTGTGTCCCGGTCGTCATTTATATTCCCTGTGTCCCGGTCGTCATTTGTGTCCCGGTGTTCCAGTCTGTGATTTCTCTTTGAGTGTCCCGGGCGTCATTTATATTCCTTGTGTCCCGGTGTCCCGGTCGTCATTTATATCCCCCTGTGCCCCCCGGCGTCCCCATTGTAGTTGTGTCCCTGTGTCCCGGTCGTCATTTATATTCCCTGTGTCCCGGTCGTCATTTGTATCCCGGTGTCCCGGTCTGTATATACATTCGTTTTTTAGTTTTGTTTTTCTCCTTTATTTTTTTCCTTTTTTCTTTTTTTTCTTTTTTAGTTTATTTAGATTTTTAGATTTTTTAGTTTTTTTATTAGTTTTTAGTTTTTTTGTAGTTTTTACCATTTTTTTAGTTTTTTTAGTTTTTTTTTTTACTTATGTCCTGGTCGTCATTTATACTCCCTGTGTCCCGGTCGTCATTTGTGTCTCGGTGCTTTGTTGATTGCTAATTTATATTATATTTATATTTATATTTTTTATATTTATTAATATTTTTTTAGTTTTCTTTTTCTCTTATTTTTCAGTTTTTTCCTTTTTTTTAGTTTTTTCTTTTTTAGTTTTTAGTTTTTTTTTGTTTTTTACCTTTTTTTAGTTTTTTTAGTTTTTTAGCTTTTTTAGTTTTTTTATTAGTTTTTAGTTTTTTTTTAGTTTTTGCCTTTTTTTAGTTTTTTCAGTTTTTTTTAGTTTTTAGTTTTTTACCTTTTTTTAGTTTTTTAGCTTTTTTAGTTTTTTTTCTTTTTAGTTTTTTTTGTAGTTTTTACCTTTTTTAGTTTTTTTTCTTCTTTTGTATTAGTGTGAAATAATTCAGACGTCAAATGCGGACAAACACGACGTCACTCGACAGACAGACAGACAGACATAACCCACAAACAACTTATTTTTATATATATTTATTCATATTTTTTTAGTTTTCTTTTTCTCTTTCATTTTTCAGTTTTTTCCTTTTTTTTAGTTTTTTTCTTTTTTAGTTTTTAGTTTTTTTTAGTTTTTTACCTTTTTTTAGTTTTTTTAGTTTTTTAGCTTTTTTAGTTTTTTATTAGTTTTTATTTTTTTTGTAGTTTTTGCCTTTTTTTATTTTTTTCAGTTTTTTTTAGTTATTAGATTTTTACCTTTTTTTAGTTTTTTTTAGTTTTTTACCTTTTTTTAGTTTTTTTTAGTTTTTTTAGTTTTTTAGCTTTTTTAGTTTTTTTATTAGTTTTTATTTTTTTTGTAGTTTTTGCCTTTTTTTATTTTTTTTTCAGTTTTTTTTTTAGTTATTAGATTTTTACCTTTTTTTAGTTTTTTTTAGTTTTTTAGCTTTTTTAGTTTTTTTTTCTTTTTAGTTTTTTTGTAATTTTTACCTTTTTTAGTTTTTTTCTTCTTTTGTATTAGTGTGAAATAATTCAGACGTCATATGCGAACAAACATGACGTCACCTGATCCACAGATCCACACACAGACAACTTATTTTTATATATATAGATAGAAGATAGATTTCAAGAGAATAAATTCCATCATCCCCCCAAGAAGTGTAAATATCGATGACGCACGCAACATTGCAAAAGTAACATAGCTCACACAGACACACAAACAACTTATTTTTATATGTATAGATGTCCCGGTCGTCATTTGTGTCCCGATGTCCCGGTCTGTAATTTCGTCAGTCGACAAACATGACGTCAGTCGACACACAAACATGACGTCACTCGACACACAGACAACTTATTTTTATACATATACTAGCTGTTGGGGTGGCGCTTTGCGCCACCCCAAGCCCAGTGGTCATCCTCAGACATAATTTATGGATCTTTCAACTACGTTGAATAGAACGGCTCTATTAAAATTTTGATCGAATATGTTTGGGGAAACGGTGGGCGTCGGAGGGGGGTTAGTTGCCCTCCAACCACTTTCAACTATTAAAAAGAGCACAAGCCCTTTGAATTTCCAATCGAATGAGTCCTTTTTCACGTTTCTACAACCACTCTTTCGATACGAGATGTCCTGGCCTAAACAATAAAATAAAGGTATCCACCCTCCAATCACTATGAATCTTAAACAGGGCATTATAACTTTTAATTACCAATCAAATGATTACTCTCCGAAGTTTATACGATCTCCCATTTACATGCCCCCAGGATATAACTTAGAGCCCTTATCCTGGCCCCCAAGTGCCCCCAATCACTTTCAACTATGAAAAAACACTAGCCCATTCAATTTCCAATCAAATGAGCTTTTTTAAATGTTTCTAGAACAACAAACGGCCATCTCAAAATTTCTATTAAATCCATTTCGGGAAAATATGATGCATGGGGGTATCCACCCTCCAATCACTTTGAATCTTAAAAAGGGCATTAGAACTTTTGATTACCAATTAAATGATTACTCCCCGAAGTGTATACGATCACCCATTTATACGCCCCCAGGATATAACTTGCAACCCTTACCCTGAGGGCTGTAGGCGGTTGTCAACCTCAAAGACATAATTTCTGGACCTTTCAACTACGTTGAACAAAGGGCTTTCTCAAAATTTTGATTCGATGTGTTTGAGGATATGGTGGGAGGGGGTATGTTGCCCTCCAATCATTTTCGACTATGAAAAAGAGCACTAGCCCATTCAATTTCCAATCAAATGAGGTTTTTTCAATGTTTCTACAACAACAAATGGTAATCTCAAACTTTCTATCAGATGCATTTCAAGAAATTACGACATGTGGGGGGTGGGGGGGGAGTATATTCGCCCTCTGATCACTCTGAATCTTAAAAGGGCACTAGAACATCTGATTTCCCATCAAATGAGCCCCCTCTGAAGTTTACGATCACTCTTTCTACATATACCTTATATGCCCCCAGGACATGACTTATAATCCTTGCCCTGAGGAATGTGGGGGGGGGTATCATCCTCAAAGACATAATTTCCAGACCTTTCAATTACGTTGAACAGAATGGATAATTAAAAAAATTTTATTAGATGTGTTTTTGGAAATGGTGGGCGTGGGAAGAGGTTAGTTGCCTTCAAATCACTTTTGACTATTAAAAAGGGCCTTTACAATTTCCAATCTAAAAAGCCTTTTTCAAAGTTCTACGACAACAAATAGCCATCTCAAAATATCTATCAGATGTATTTTGGGAGAATACAAGGCACTAGGGGGTGTCCACCCTCCATCATTGTGAGTACCAAAAAGCACACCAAACTTCTGATTAGCAATCCAATAGGCCCCTTCCGAGCTTTGTACAATCACCCTTTCTATATAAACCTTATATGTCCCCAGGGCACAACTTACAACCCTTGCCCTGGGGGCTCTGGGGGGGGGTCATTCTCAGACATAATTTCCAGACCTTCCAATTAAATTGAACAAAATGTCTATCTCAGAATTTTGATTGGATGTGTTTCGCGAAATGGCGGGCGTGAAAGGGGTGTTATTTGCCCTCCAATCACGTTCGACTATTAAAAGGGCACAAACCCTTGCAATTTCCAATGAAATGAGCCCTTTCCATTATTTCTACGACAACTCCTTCAAGACGAAGGGCTCTGATAAAAAAAAATATAAATAATAGATTGTGCCAAAGTGTCTCTTTATTTAGGCAGTACTATTCCGCTGCTCATGATTATTGATAATTGATTATGAATAAAAGTGGCCAGGTATAATTTGTATAATGTAATAGTCCTGAGCACTTTTGTTTTCCATTACCGGGGCTTGCGCATGAGTTTGGGTCCCCATATTCCCGTCCGAGACCCAATGTCCCCCACCAGGGCCCTGATTCCCCTATATGGTCTCATGCCCTCTCCCAGGCCCCATGTCCCCCTCCGGAGCCCTGATGACCCCTCTCCAACTTTTGGCCTCCCCGACCATTTTTTGGAATATAATTTTTTATGCGGCCGTCCCCATAGTATTCTGTGGTTGGACATGGACAGTAGATGGTTCATTAGATGTTGATCAATATTAATTGTGCACTGGAAGGATAAACACTTACATCATTAGAAGAAGTGAAAATGAAACATTCGAAGAAAGTGTGAGCATATGATAAAGTTATCGTTGCATTGAATGCTAACAAAGACAAAATTTGAGCTAAGAAGCAACTACTAGTGGTAACACTAATGGAAATGTAGGCCTGCAAACATAAAACCATTAGTTGATGACGAAGGCCAGCTTCTTGCTACTGCTGGTGGTAGCACGTCACCTGTTGATAGATCATATCGCCACCTTTCTGGTATTAGCATTCAAATGAAAGAAAAGAGGAAAAAAAAGGCCCACTGCTGCAGTAATAACTTAATACATATTTTGTCTAGGTGCCCAAACTGCAAACTATGTAAAAATAATGTGGTAATAGACAGTGAAATCAAAAGCAAAATAAAAAGAGCAATAGTAGACAATATCACCAAGGAATACAAAACCGAATTGATGAAAACCAAGACACATGCGAACATTATTACTACCATTGATTGTATGCCAAGAGATGCAGTCAATGAACCTTATAATAGCCATGATGAAATGTATGATGCGATTCTAGCTGAAACCATGTTAAAACTCGTGTATCACCCCAAAACGGAATATGTTCCATGTCAAGAAAGTATTTTATGGAATGAATTCAAAGCACTCATTTTATTTTATGATGATATTTTACCTGTTGTTATTTCAATGCATTACTTTGTTATGTTTACATTATTTTTAGGGTATTCTTGCAAGTCAAACGTTTAGAATGTTTACTAAAAAGTCAGAGATGTAAGAAAAGGAGTTTTCAGAGACAGATACTACTAGCCGGCTCATTTGGGGAATATTAGAATCTGAAACAGGTTAACAGAGCTTTTACCAAATTCTGAGAGAGATGAGCTGATTTTTTTCGAAGTCGAAACAGACAAGCAAACGGTCGCTCAGACACACAGAAAGACACGAAGACAAGCATACACCTGCCCAGCAACACAGGTACAGAGAGAGAGAGAGAAAGAGAGAGTGAGAGAGACAAGCAGACAGTCACTCAGACTTACAGGTACAAAGAGGGAGACAAAAACACCTACAAAGATAGACACTGGGACAAGCTAACATCCGTTCAGACACAGAGAGCAAGAGAGACAAAACACACATAAACACACAGAGTCAGACATACAAACAAACACAGAGGCAGACATAGAAACATGCAAACACCCTCTCAGACACACAGAGACAGTGAGAGAGACAAGCAAACAGGCAGTCAAACACACAGGCACAGAGAGAGAGAGAGAGAAGCAACCTCATACAAACACAAAGATTCAGACACACAAAGAGAAACAAGCAAATAACCACTCAGAGACATAGGCACAGATAGAAAGAGAGAGACAAAGAGAGAGAGAGAGAAATGCATAGAATTATACCAAGTCAGACAAACACAGAGACAAGCACACCACTGCTCAGACACATAGGCATACAGAGAAAGAGACAAAAATACATACAAATACACAGAGTCAGACAAGAAATTAGACAAATACAGACTTAAAAACAAGCAAACCGTCTTTCAGACACATATGCATACAGATTCCAGAGAGAGAGAGAGAGAGAGAGAGAGAGAGAGAGAGAGAGACAAAAACACATAAAAACACACAGTGTCAGACACACACAGAGACAAGCAAACAGCCACTAAGACACACAGGCACAGAGAGAGAGACAAAAATACATACAAACAAGCAGAGTTACACACAAAAACACACAAAGACAGACACGGGGGGCAAGCAAACCGCCACTCAGACAAATAAGTATATATATATATATATATATATATATATATATATATATATATATATATATATATATATATATATATATATATATATATATATATATATATAGAGAGAGAGAGAGAGAGAGATAGAGAGAGAGAGATAGATAGAGAGAGGGAGAGAGATAAATACATACAAAGAGTCACACACAAAAACGGACATAGAGAAAAACAAAGAGCCGCTCAAACACACAGACATAGAGAGAAAGATAAAATACATACAAATACATAGTCAGACACAAAATCACACAAAGACAGACATAAGGATAAGCAAACCGCCTTTCAGACAAATAATCATACAGAGAGAGAGAGAGAGAGAGAGAGAGAGAGAGAGAGAGAGAGAGAGAGAGAGAGAGAAACATATATATAAACACACAGAGTCAGACATGTAAAGACAGACACAGAGACAAGCAAACAGCCACTCACACATATACACATACAAAGCAAACAGCCTCTCAGACACAAAGGCACAGAGAAAGAGAGACAAAAATACATACAAAAAAAACAGAGTCACACACAGACAGAGAAAGAGACATGGAAACAGTAAACTAAGACACACAGGCAAAGAGATAGATAGATAGATAGATAGATAGATAAAGATAGAGATAGAAAGAGAGAGAGAGAGAAAAAAAAAGAGAGAGAGAGAGAGAGAGAGAGACAAACAGACATAGAGAAAAGCATGCAGTGGCTCAAACACACAGGTACAGAGGGAGAGAGAGAAAAAACACATACAAACGCACAGACTCAGACACAAAATCACACAAAGGCAGACCATAAAGACAAAAAAACCTAACAGACACATATGCACAGAGAGAAAGAGAGAGAGAGATGCACAGAGAGACGGCCACTCAGACACATAGGCATAGAGACAGAGACAATAACATCCACAAACACACCGAGTCAGACACACAAACATACAAAGACATACACGGAGACAAGCAAATATCCGCTCAGACAAACAGGCATAGAGAGACAGAGTGAGAGAGAGAAACACGTACAAACACACAGAGTCGGACACACAAAGAGAAGCAAACATACACCTGCTGAAATACAGAGGCGCAGAGAGAGAGAGAGAGAGACAAAAACACCTACAAACACACAGTCAGACACACAAACTCACTAAGACAGACATTGGGCTGGGAAACATCTCCTAAGAAACACAGGCACAGAGACAAAAACACAAACGAATACACATAGTCAGCCATTCAAACCCACAAAGACAGACACTGGAACAGGCAAACACCCTGACAGACACACGTCAGTCAGACACAAAGGCAAAGAGAGAGAGACAAGCAAACACCCACTCAGACACATAGTCAGAAAGAGAGAGACAAAAAAACCTACAAACACACAAAGACAGATATAGAAACAACCAAACATCCACTCATACACATAGGCATAGTGAGAGAGACAAGAAAACATCTGCTCAGACATATAGGCACTGAGAAAGAGAGAGAGAGAGAGAGAGAGAGAGAGAGAGAGAGAGAGAGAGAAACAAAACACCTACACAGAATCAGACAGAGAAAGAAGCAAACACCTACTCAAGCACATGGGCACAGAGAGAGACAAACAAACACCCACTTAGACACATAGTCAGAAAGAGAGAGACAAAAAAACCTACAAACACACAAAGACAGATATAGAAACAACCAAACATCCACTCATACACATAGGCATAGTGAGAGAGACAAGAAAACATCTGCTCAGACATGTAGGCACTGAGAAAGAGAGAGAGAGAGAGAGAGAGAGAGAGAGAGAGAGAGAAACAAAACACCTACACAGAATCAGACAGAGAAAGAAGCAAACACCCACTCAAGCACATGGGCACAGAGAGAGACAAGCAAACACCCACTTAGACACATAGTCAGAAAGAGAGAGACAAAAAAACCTACAAACACACAAAGACAGATATAGAAACAACCAAACATCCACTCATACACATAGGCATAGTGAGAGAGACAAGAAAACATCTGCTCAGACATATAGGCACTGAGAAAGAGAGAGAGAGAGAGAGAGAGAGAGAGAGAGAGAGAGAGAGAGAAACAAAACACCTACACAGAATCAGACAGAGAAAGAAGCAAACACCTACTCAAGCACATGGGCACAGAGAGAGACAAGCAAACACCTGCTCAGACACATAGTCAGAGAGAGGTAGAGACAAAACACCTACAAACACACAGAGTCAGACACACAAGTACACAAAGACAGACAGAAAAACAAGCAAACACCTGCTAAGACACATAGGAATAGTCAGCAAGACAAGCAAATATCCACTCAGTCACAAAGGTACAGAGAGAGAGAGAGAGAGAGAGAGAGAGAGAGAAACACCTAAAAACATATAGAGTCCAGACATATAAACACACAAAGAGAAACAAGCAAACACAGATTCAGACACACAAAGTCAGACATGGGGAAAAGCAAACACATGCTCAAACACATAGCCACAGAGAAAGAGAGAGGAAGAGAGAGAGAAGCAAAGAGCTGTTCAGACTCTGGTTTTGATCTGCGGTCACAATAAACTTTCTACTGCAAATGTATTGGTGGAAATGTGTGCAGGCAAATACAAGGCTCAACAGTTCCTTTTCAATTTGAGAGTACTGCTTTTCTGTATTACTCAAAGACCTGGAAGCAAAGGCTACTGTTGCACAATCTGCAATCAGCTGAAAACAAAGTCCATGCTGTGATGCATCTGTTATCATTTCTACCACAGTGCTTTCAGTATTAAAAGATGCAAGAATGTTGCAAATGGCTTCCTGGATTCAGGCCCAGTTCTGCACTACTTTCCATTCAAACTCCATGGCCTTTGCTAATTCTGGAAGCGTTGGTTTAAGGTAGAGAGGCCAGGAATATATCTTGACAAATAGCTAAACATGCCTAGGAGACTCTGCAACTCATCTTTGCTTTTGGGGGCTGGCATTTCTGTGATTACCATGAGTTTAGAAGGATCAGGCTCTTTTAACTCATTTTATGAGTATATGACCAAAATAAGGAATAGCTTCAAAAGGAAAACATTAGGGAGGAGAAAGGAAGGGAAGTATTGAGTCAAAGAGGTGAGTTCTCTTCTTGCACAGGAATATTCCTTGAAACTAGAACACTAGCACCAACACCTCAGGGAAGAACCACTCACTATGGTAGACTTTCCAAACCCGCTGTTCAAGAGAATTTGAGCATAGACTGTAACAATGACAACCACTGCCAGCCAGTCTGCCTAAGAACAAAAATATTTCTACTTAAGAACAAAGATGAAATATGTTGACTTTGCTTGCTTGCTTTTGTTTATTTGCTTGTTTTGCTTTCGATTATGTGAGACCCATTTAGGTAATGGTAAATTATAAAGGTAATAAAGGCAAATTATTATATTTAAACCTGAAGTCTGACAAGGGGAAAAAACCACAGGGAATATGTGATTTGGGCTATTATTTGCATGTCAGGGGGAGGATTGGGGATAAAGTGCTGTGAAGTCATATTTAGAATGTGTTGACTACAATTTTTCTGCATATTAGGCCTATGAAGTAAGACTTGTTTTCTAAACATGTTTCCTTTTCAATAGCCCCAATTCTTGGCATCTACCAAGTTTACAATTATTGTAAGCCTATTGTCTAGTAAGTAATTAATTAGGCAAGGTCAATCCTAGAACCATTCCTTATCAGTTAGGCCTAAGCTTCACTTGACTAAGCTAGCTCAACAACTTTCTGAGTTACCAAGAAGCCACAAAACAAAAAAAAAGAATCTGAAAGAGATAAATGGGTCCATAGCCAGTAAGCCTAAAGGGAAAAAAGAGAAACAAAATCACACAAATATTCTGCCTGTACAAAACAAGGTATCTTCAATGTAGAATTGATAAAACTCTAGTTTAGCTACTTTTTACTATCTTGGAAAGAGGTTAGGTTAGGAAAAAGAAACTTGCAGGGATTGGTCTACAGACTAATATGCCCTGGGAAGGTATTCCGAAGTACACACCTCTACTTCTTCTCTCTGTAGAGGGTAGTGACCTTTGAAAAACTTCATGTTATGAAAGTTAAACCTTACAAAATGGATCTTTTGCTTAGCTAAAGTAGAAGAAAACTGTTTTCAGCTTCACAACTTTGCTAAATCCTAATTTATGAGAATTCAAAGATCTACAAATACATTTTGTCAATTTAGAAAAATACATTGATACTCAAACATCAAGAATTGTATTTTCAGAACTAAAAACAGAGAAAAGGAAACAAATAACTGAAAATTAAGGTAAAATATTGTTTTGTCAAAATTTCAATAGGTATAGACCTGTCAAGTAGACACATTTCAAAGGCTTAGAAATCAGAAGATGGTTAACAAGGAAGCTTGGCAATGTCTCCCCAGAGTATTGTTCTGGCCCTGGATTCATTACTGAAAGTTGCATATCTTTTTTTTTTCCAACCTAACCTCTTTCCAAGATAGTGAAAAGTAGCTAAACCAGAATTTCACTATAGAATTTAAAAAAAAAACTAGAATCTAAAACTAAAATAGTATAAATAAAAAATATATGTAAAACTAAAACAGACTAACTAAAATATATAGACACAACTACTCACATATGCAATTGCCAGGTACCCTCATGAGAACAGAACAGTAACTGGATTATAAACTTAAAATTACAGATGAGCTTAATTAAATTTGCAACATAATGTTATGATAAGCTTTTGATGCTGTTATTCTCTTGGGCTTATATTTAAGTTAGTTTCTTGGATATTTTGTAAGACTTGCTTTTGAATATAGCCTAGGCTCAATTTTCAAAATATATCCCATTGATACTCAAACAACAAGGATTGTATTTTCAGAACTAAAACAAGAGAAAAAGAAACTAAGAACAAGGTAAAATGTTGTTTAGCCAAAATTTAGTAGATATAGACCTGTCAAGTAGACACATTTCTGAGGCTTAGAAATCAGAAGATGGTTAACATGGAAGCTTGGCAATATTGGTAAAATTGTGACAGTTCATGTTATTTACTTACTAATGAAGTGGACATACCACTTTGTGTTTTTATGCTTATTATGAATACAATAATTGCTTTTATTGCAAATTCAAATTTAAGCACTTTTTGAGCTCATAAAAAAGAAAAATTTTCAATGAAAGTATGAGTTATTGGCCATTTTCCAACAAAATAATGCTACATTTTCTCAGTACCATCTTTTCTCGGTTGTTTTCAAAAAAATGATGCTAAATTTTCTCAGAGCTAAAGTTATTTATAATAAGGTTAGTTTAGGTTAGGTCAAAAAGTGCTTAAATTTGAATTTGCAATAGTTGTAAAGAGCATAAAAAAGGCATGAAGGGGTATATTCACTTTATTGGTAGCCTAAGTCAATAATATGAACTGTCATAAATTTATTGTAATATCTCTGAGTAGGCCTATCTTTTTGGCCCTAAATTAATTTATGAGAATTGCTTTTTTTTAACCAAACCCCTTCCCAAGATAGTGAAAAGTAGCTAAACCAGAATTTCACTGTAGAATTAAAACAAAACAACTAGAATCTAAAAATAAAATTGTATAAATAAAAAATACATTTAAACCTAACACCCACAAACTATAATAGGTAAAATTCTAGTTTAGTGACTTATTGCTATCTTGGAAAGGGGTTAGGTTAGGTAAATGAAACTTTCAGGGATGGGTCTACAGATTAAAGTATGTCTTGGGAAGGTATTTTGAAGTACCTACCTCTACTCCCTCTCCCTCTAGAGGGTCCTTACCTTCAATAATATGTGTGTTATAAAAGTGAAACCTTGCAAAATAGATCTTCTGCTTGAATGAAGAATAACCAAATTGTTTTTAGCTTCACAACTTTGCTCAATCCCAATTTATAAGGTTTTAAAGATATACAAATACATTTCCTAAATTTTGAAAGAGAAACATTGATATGGCTCAGAATTCTACTCAAATATCAGGATTTGCATTTTTCAGAACTAAAGACAGAGAAAAAGCAACTGGTAGGCCTAACTGAAAATTAAGGTAAAATGTTGTCTTGTCAAAATTTCAATAGGTATAGACCTATCATGTAGGCGAATTTAAGGGCTCTCTAGAGGAAGAAGGACTGGATGTGGGTACTTTAAAATACCTTCCCAGGATATACTTTAGCCTGTAGACCTGTCCCTGAAAGTTTCATTTTCCTAATATAATCCCTTTCTGAGATAGCAAGAAGTCAATCAAATAGAATTGTAACCGAAAATATGATACACAATTACTCACATATAGCTTACAATTGCTGGTTACCCTCATAAAAACAGAAAAGTAACTGGATTGTAAACTTAAAATTACAGATGAGCTTAATCATATTTGGAATGTAACGTTGTGATAAACTTTTGATGCTGCGATTTTCTTGGGATTTTATTTAAGTTAGTCTCTTGGATATTTTGTAAGACCTGCTTTAGAATATAGCCTAGGTTCATTTTTTAAAATAAGCTAATATCATAAACTGGATCCATATTTATGTTACCAGTGTCTCTGCTTGAATAGGCCTATATGTTTTGAACTTAAATACCATGCGCCTACCTAGATATATTGACCATAAAATCAGTTCCACTTCCAAAATTTGTGTGAGCTAAATATAAACTCTGTCTCAGAATTTCAAATATACCGCCTAGAAGCCACCACTCTCTGCTGCAATTATTATTTTTCGGTGCCAGCCAAAGTCATAATTACAATATTTTTCGGTCAGTATTGCGGCTATATTTTAGAAAGTGTTTTTTATACGGAGAATGGAATGAATATGCACCTAACTAGAGAAATTCCACCTATAATCCTCTTTCTGTATTAAATGACACCAGGTAACATAAAAAAGTACTGTATTTCACAAGATGGTAAAGACCAGCAGACATCTAATAAAAAATAATAGTGATATTGGAGAAACAGGTCTAAATAACCATTTTGGCTGCTTCAAACGCATTGAGAAACCTTTTTTGTTATGGCATCAAAAGAAGGGTGCTAGATTATTAGTGCTAAAGATATTAGCAGCGACTTCAAATGTACAGTTAGTTTCGTTCCGTAAGTTATAACGTTTTTGCCTTAAATCTCTACATTTTGAAGGTATACAAAAAGAGTCAGAAAATATGTTCTGTGAAAGTCAATGAAACATCTTAAATTTAACTTGAACGCTATTAAAACGCACTAAGAGCAAACTTAGCCAGCTCTTAGCAAATATTAACACCACATTGCTGGGTATAGAGTCATCACCCATAATTCTGCAAAGGTAATTACCTTGATTACCTTAATTCGCACTTCGGAGCGAATTAGTTGCGAGAACTGTGATGCTCCGTAGTTGATGATGGCGATAGATCTGGTCGCTGTGCTAATGTCAAGCAACAAACCATAGGGACTAGAGAGTGCTGGAGAGGTGCAATTTGAACCCACTCGGTAACGGTGATCACATGGTAGGTATGGTTCAAGGACCATTCTCCAGCGATTTAGAGTTGGCACCGCCGCACAACCGCAACTTCGGATAGAGTGTGTGAGATGGTTGGGTATAACAAGCCGCATCATCCTCCAAGCTAACTCTCTATTGTCTTCCACGACTGTTATGGTAGTGAGGGCTGGGAGGGGTTTTCCCACTGGAATCTCCATGGTTTGGCCTCCCATTCCTTGTCGAGCCTCTTTCTGAATTCCTCGGGCGAGGTTGCCGAGACTGTCTCTTGGCTTAGTTGGTTCCAATCGTTCACTACTCGCTGGCTGAAAAAATCTAGTCGGACTTTGGTGTTAACGCTGGATTTGAACAGCTTTTTGGAAAGTCCTCGTGTTTGCTTTTGGTGGGGAGAGAAAATGAACAGCTTCTGATCCACTTGCTGGAGGTACTCGTAGGTGAGCAGCATATCGCTACTCCTACGCCGAAAAACGAGTGTTGGGAGGTTAACAGATTATAATCTTCTGCAGTAAGGCTGACTGCATAAACCGTCGATGTATTTGGTGGCTCTCCTCTGGACACCCTCAACAACCTGGATGTCACTCTTGTAAAAAGGACCAGCAAGACATGTTCCGAAATCTAGGAGTGGCCTGACCAGAGTTTTATGTAATTTCAGAAAAACTGTGGAGGATCGACTGCTGACGGTTCTTTTCAGGAGTCCCAAATTTGCATTTGCTTTCGAAACTGCTTGGGCGGTGTGCTCGTGGAATTTTAAGTTGTCATCCAACAGGACTCCCAGATCTCTACCACTACTAGAAGTAGGAATCAAGACTGTCGATGACGTTTTGCCGTCGTACATAGTGTACTGGTGCTGCGGATTATCACGGCTGAAATGAAGAGTGACGCACTTTGAGATGTTGAAGGACAGAAGCCATTTATCTGCCCAAGCTTGAATTTGGTTGAGATCGGCTTGTAGGCTAATGTTGTCCGAGGTACCAAATAGCTTGGAGTCGTCGGTGTAAAGAGTAAATGGTTTTTTGTTTCAGCTACCAGGTCATTGATATAGATGAGGAATAAGGGCGGTCTGAGGACAGTTCCTTGAGGGACGCCACTCAGAACTTGGCAAGGTGTTGAATAGATCTTTTCTCCGTCCGCGGTAAAGAGCCGAACCTTTTGCGTTCTGCCACCAAGGAAGTCCATTAGCCAGTCGACTAGTTTTTTTATCAATGCCCACGGCTGTAAGTTTGAAGCGCAAACGACTATGGGGGACTTTGTCGAAGGCTTTGGCAAGGTCTAGTAGAATTAGGTCGACAGGAAGTCCTCTGTCAAGAAGCTGAGTAATTAGCTCATAAGTTTCGAGCAGGTTGGTTTTGACTGACTTCCCGGGAAGAAAACTATATTGTTTGTCCGAGATAATGCTGTTGGAAACTAGGTGCTTGAGAAGAGCGTCGTTGACCATTCTCTCTAAAAGGTCTGTAGTTTTCAACTTTAGACCGGTCACCCTTTTTGAATATGGGTGTAACATACGCAGTCTTCCACTGTCAGGGAACAACTCTGCAATCGAGAGAAAACTGAAATAGATGGCACAAAGCGGGGGAAATCTCGGTGGCTGTTTCTTTGAGCAACCTCGGGTGGATTCCATCAGGGCCGGCTGATTTGCTGGCATCGAGGTTTTTTAGCCTCTTTTCCACCATAGGTACAGTGATAACAATCGTACTCATAATGTGTAATGTGTCTTATATGATTTTTAAAACACTAATACTTTTCTGGTCAATATAATAAAATTCATTTTAGGGAAAGTTATTTTTTTCTAGTAAAGTTTTGGAGACCGATGTTCTCAAATGTGTAAATTGATTTGAGATGAGTAAAAAACCTTTTGACTTAATTGATCTCGGTCACTCGTACCAGGCGGAAGAAAGTACTGGGAAGTGGTTGCAACTTTACTAGTCAATTATTTGGTTTTAAATTATATACCTAGAAGGCTTCTACATCAAAGTAACTTGTTTTGAAAAGTATTGTATTACTATCTACTATCTACTATCTACTATCTACTATCAGCACAAGGTTAAAAATTGGAGTATATTGCTGCATTTACTAAATAGTTCTTTTGAACCGCCGCTAAGATAGAATCCTGATGTTAATTGGTATGGTAATATGGAATATAGGCTATGATCTGTGATTGTTAAGTTAAAAATACTTCTTCAGTTTTGTGATCTTGAGAGTTTAAATGAGCATGCATTATCGTTTGCTATATTGAATCTCATGCAGCACAATAGCGCTGCCTAAATAAAGATCGATTTGGCTTGAAATTGTTTTTTCTCGTCAGACTACTTCGTTTTTTTGTTTTGTTTTTTTTTTAGATCACTTTATAGAGGCTTCAGGGAGGGCTTGTTCGAATGCATATAGAAAGATCTGGTGCACTTTTCTAATATTCAAAAGTGATGGAATGACAACCCAGTGGGGGGATGCAGAACTAAATAAAAAGATAATACATCTTTCATGATTGCCGAATCTTTTGTTTACATTTCACTATTTTGTGGTATTATCTTATAGTTATGCTGTGGAATTTAAATTTCATTTTAAAATTTCATGTCCAATCGCATGTTCCCAAGGATTGATGGAAATTATATTTTGCTAAAAAAAATATTTTCATGTTTTTCTAACTTGTCTCAGGTCTTCTATTGACAATGTGCCTAATTACAGATTGCTTCCATGTAACAAAATTAAACTATAACTTAAAAGGAAGAAGATAAGTTTAAATTGTACTCCACGGAAAAGGACTAGTGCAGTAGGAAGATTAAAAATAGTTCTTCTAAAAGGTGTATTCGGCGACCCTTTTGATTTTTAATTTTGGCTCATCGTTACTATCAATTGGTACGGTGGACATAGGCTTTAGTTCAGTGAATTTCACCTGCAACAGGGGTTTCAAATTATCATTCCGTAACAAAGGTAATTAAACATAAATATGTAATATTATCTATAGTAATTCAGATAAAATAAATCACCAATCAGAAACGACCATATATTTTTACAGAAAACATGGGCCTCTGTAGTAGGACAAGAACCGTCATACCTTGGGGAAGAGGACGGGGCTTCCCCCCTCCCAGTATTTTGGGTGTAAGAAAAATTATTCGAAAAGGCCTTGGCGTCAAGCCCTGTGATTTCACAAGCTGAATTTTTAGATTGAATAAATAACAAGAATAAAATCAATAAAAAATAAAATAAAAAAAGAGAAATACAAAAAATAAAATAAGGAAAATGAAGGAAGATGAGAATAATGACTAAATACCTGATGCTGACTTCATAGTTTGGTAGAAACTGATTGGAACAGTCGCCAATTTATACATCAGGGTTCAATTTCATGCAAAATTTTAAGTTAAAAGAACAAATTAACGAATGAATGAGCAAATTTTAATGACCAAAAAGAAAATGTTTTATACAAAAGTTGTTATTCAATTAGGGCTACTTTTAGCGTCATAACGACACATTTCATAAAAAAGCATAAGTTTAAATGAATTTTGGTGACCAAGCACGTTGTGTCGAACGCGTTTTTTGCATCAGTTCTAAACAACATTAAATTGGCAGAAAGTCCATTGGAAAGAAAGTTGAGACTTACACTTAAATTCTTCGCTGCCCATTTACAAGTGATTAGGCTGTAAACATTACCAACACCATTCGGCTTGGAAAAGAAATGATCTTAAATATTTCCATCAAGCCTGCACTTTCTTGTATTTTACCCATAAATTTAATAAAAATAATAACTTATTGTTACCCTTTGTACACAGCGCAAATACACTAAAGAGGAGTATAAGAAAATGAAAAGAAAAGCAAAAAGAGCACAGACAAAAAAAAAAGACACGCACAATTCTTGACAACTTTAGCTTTCTATCACTTTTCATCATCAAGTTCCAGTTCCAAAATTTAGTCTAGTGTATATGACTACCTAATCGGTCTCTTCACCTCGTCAACTCAATAAAAATATCATCATATAAAAATAAAATATCCTCCAAACAGCTATCAATGGGTTCTCCTTATGAATTACGTAATTCTAATGAAGTGTTATGGGAAGTGCGAGTACTTGAACTGCTTGTCCCCAGCAGTCTAAGACCTCTAGGCCGGCTGGTACCTATACGGCTCTTCCCACTTACTCCCGCTCTCTTCTGCAAATCTCATAAATAAAACTGTACCTACCCTTTTTCCATTGTCTTCTTCATGCTTTAGTACATGAGAGAGAAAGATGGGTTTATTAATATAAATAACAAAACAAAACAAGCAAATGGCCCGAAGCAAAGCTTGTTTGGGCTTACAACCCCAATACACATACAAATAAAACAATATGAAAAAGAAGAAAAAGTAAAAAGAAAAGAAAAGGACAAGAAAAAAGAAAGAAAGAAGAAGAAAAAAAATCAATTACCCTGCATTTCAATCGAAACGGATTTACACTTCAAAAGAGACAAAACAAAAAGAAACTAAAACCACTTTACCAGTATCGCCAAAATCAAAACCAACACCATGAATCAAACTTCATAAGTTTTCACAACTAGCGACGCTAAGAAATTAATAGAAGGCAAGTCAATGGAAAGTCGATAATGCTATTGCAGCGGTCAGCAAATCTACGTGCCAGTTCGTCCATTTTTACAAATCTCAAAAACATTGTACCGCCACAAAATGTAACCATTACGAGTCCAAATGGTGATAATAAGAAAATAATTGCAGAACCTAAGGAGCAGCAATCGGATTTGCTTCTTATAAGATGCAGAGAAAATTTTCCAATCAGGTGTCTAAACAACACATGCGGTGCAAAAACCGCATTATATTGCTGTTTCGCCGTTTTGGCCATTCTTTTCATCTTCGGTGAATAGATTCTGGCCTTTTAGGAAAGGACATTTCGCTGCTGGCACCAGCGCAGACGAAAACAAAATTGTAAAACATGACTCTAGCACAGAACTTTCAACTTCTAAGGATCGTCCGGATTAGCTTACAAAGGTTTACTTCAAGTTATTCTTTAGGTTTATTAGTATTTTAAATAAACAACATTGGTACGATGAAGGCCTAAAAAGTAGATTAGCCGAGGCCCAGCATGTTACTTCCAAGTTGAAATAATTTGAAGAATAGCATTGGAAGGCGAGTATGGAAAATAAAATATTGGACGCTATAGTAATGACAGTGGCCAAGTATGTTTCTGTAATTTCGATACTGTAAAAGGTTGAATAGATTTTGTGTATAGTTTTTTCACAAGAGTTGTCTTAAGATAGCCTAGTTTCAGGTAGCCTACCAGTTTGACTGACTGTAGGCTTTTTAAAATAAAATCATGTGATAGTACAGCAGGCTGATGCCTAGCTTGTCAATATGGGGCCCAGAGATCAATCTTTACTGACACAAGGCTAGGTAACAGGCTTGCTATATGTCCCTTTTAAAAATTTCTAAAGGATTGTAGCAAAAATTTGGATAAAAAAGTAAACAATTGTATAAACAAAGTTTGTAAACTTTTAAGTAGGCCTGTAGCACAAGGCTACACCTGTCCCTATGGGAGAGGGGGTGGGCTATGATGGAATTATGACACAGCAGTTATTACATTTAGGAAAAGTATTCAAAAGAGGATCTAATTATATTTTCCTTTATTTCCTTTTTGACATTTACTCTCTACTGTACCTTTACTATATTTTCTGATCAGGCTCAAGCTAATAATGTACATGTGTCACTGGACATAGGCCTATGTATTTTGTGACTATTAATTGTCAATGAATTTAAAATAGCTAGCATGATATCTGGCTAATATATGAAAATTAATTACATAGGTATAATTACTGATAGAGTTAAGACAGATTCAAAATAGTCAGAAGATCAAATTTCTAGATGGTATAATAGAGTTTTTGTAGGGATTTGTAGGGATAGGGAACTGTTAGTAAATTACAGCAACACATGGGACATGTCCCATGTACCAATGCTTATGAGAGTCCTAATTATAGAACCCAACATTATTAACCTAATTTCTCCCTACATGGTTTCTGTAATTTTATAAATGCTTTTGTGACCTCACCAATGTTCTACAATCTCTTTTTAAGACAAAATGCTTTTTATCTTAATAAAAATCAGTAAAATTTTTACATTTGATTCAAGTTAAAATTGTGTCTCTTGGAATTAAACTTTTGTATTTGTCATCTAGTAAAGAAATAATATTATTCAACTTTTTGAGCATTGTTTTGCCATATAGTATAACTATTTGACTCTTCTGTTATCATTTTTTAATAATTTGCAAGACCATTCTGGTTGTACACAAAAATGATAAACAGAATAGAAAAAATTAAAGAGACCTAAGGAAACAACAATAACAAAATAATTTCCAGTCAGTGAATGCAGCCCTTGCTAAAATATCTTCTGTTCTATGTTTTTTTCCTTGCTAACTGGGATAATTTTATCCTTCTTTCTTCTTCTTTTGTTTTTCAATCTTTCCACATCATTTCTTTGGTTGTTTTAAGGAGTACTGTATATTGACTGGCAAGGGTATACCAGTAGAAAGGCAGTGACTTTTAAATGGTATTTGGCTTTTCTTAGCTTTATAACACTCAATGATTTGGAGAGTTGTTTCAAGTATTCTACTTAAATTAGTTGCTGTTTATAGGAGCCCATTAACAAATGCTGTCACTTGACAATTAAATAATTCAAAAATCTGTGTAATGTCTACTTCCATCAATTATTGTTTAAGAATGACTAAGTGGTAATCCTCTTTGCTGTAACAGACAGAGTTAAAACTTATAGTTCCAGGATAATCAGGTACTGCTATTCAAACAAGATTATCAGTCATTTAAGGAGTTTGTTTGGACCTAAATGTACCTACTATTAAGCTTAAAGGTCAACACTAGGCAATTGTTTTTGACTTCCTCTTGGATATTTTAGTTGCAGGAATAGCTGCAACCTAGTAAAGAGCAGACCATGGCTGATAATAACCAAAAATTTAAAACATATTTTCCATGAAATTATTTAGTGAGAATTATTTACCAAAGTGATACTGATTCAGAAATAGAGATTATCATTTACATTGAAAGAATAATAATTTGTAATTACAGGAACAAATATTTAACAATGAAAAACAACCTGAAACCTATGAAAAATGAAGTGAAATTGAAATAAAAATATATCATTCAAACTGCTACAATTAAAATCACAAGCTGGAAGTTTACAGCCCCTCCCACACTGGAGAACCAGCAAATTTGCTTTTATGCATAGGCAAAAGTTATGTGTCTTCCTATTTTTCACCAGGGGTAATAATATTGAATTAATAGTTGTAGAATATTGGGGAGGATTTATTTGAACAAAAATAAAAGTATCTATTACTGCTAATACCTCATCACAGCACCAAGCTACCTGAGGCCAACACAGCTATGTATGCTCCTCCATCCCAATCTATTCAAAGTCCCTCTCATCACACCCTCCCTAGAAGCAGTGCTGCAACAAGTACTCCAAATTTTACTTAAGTATCAAGTATTAAGTGTTCATTGTTTTTGTACTTAAATATCAAGTAATAAGTAATTTACAAATTTTTACTTAAGTATCAAGTACCAAGTACTTACCAAAATTGTACTTAAGTAGTACTTCAAGTACTACTTGAAGTATTTATTATATATATATATATATATATATATATATATATATATATATATATATATATATATATATATATATAAATATATATATATATATAGTTCTACTATCAAGCCAATGCTACCTCTTTGTTAAAGCCATCCTGAAGGCTTCTTAGCCCTTTTCCTTGCCTATAAAATGTCCCCTGTCATTCCTCTCTTGGAAGTCTAAATCAAGAACCAGAATTTCTGTTTTATTGTTTTTAATCATTTCCCTTGTTTGGCTGCTACACACCCAATGAAGTAAAAAAAAAAAAAAATCTTAACCAATTTTCAACACAACAACAGCTTGAAAGGAAAAGACTATCAAAACAATTAAGTGCAGTCAAAAAACTCCTCATTGGATCAGAAAGATCACATGACAGGATTAACATAGTGCATATAGAGTTGAACTTCTGGCAATTAGTGTTCAATCAAATCTGGCACATTTGAAAAAATACTTTTTTCAAAAATATATATATATATATATTGTTATATTGAAATTGAAATATATATATATATATATATATATATATATATATATATATATATATATATATATATATATATATATATACTATATACATACATACATATATATATATATATATATATATATATATATATATATATATTTCTAATATCAAGCCCATGCTACCTTTTTATTAAACCCATTCTGAAGGCTTCTTAGCCCTTTCCCTTGCCTATAAAACGCCCCCTGTCATTCCTCTCTTGGAAATCTTAATCAAGAACCAGAATTTCCATTTTATTGTTTTTAATCATTTCCCTTGTTTGGCTGGTACACATCCAATGAAGTCCAAAAAAAATAATCTTAACCAATTTCAACACAACGGCTTGAAAGGAAAAGACTATCAAAACAATTAAGTGCAGTCAAAAAACTCCTGATTGGATCAGACAGGATTAACACAGTGCACATAGAGTTGAACTTCTGGCAATTAGTGTTCAATAAAATCTGGCTCGTTTGAAAAATACAGCGTTGCTGAAACATGTGAGAATGATGGAAAAAATATTGAAAATATTGTTTTCCCTTGTTTGGCTGGTACACACCCAACAAAGTCCAAAAAACAATCGGAACCAATTTTCAACACAACAGCTTGAAAGAAAAGACTACCAAAACAATTAAGGCCAGTCAAAAAAACTCAAAAGTCAAAAGTGGAAAAAATACTGAAAATAGAAAAATAAACTTGGGATTGGCTTTAAAACAGATAAAAGGTAATAAAGTAGTTCATTCTCTGATTGAATAATTAAAAACCTTAGCATCAAAAAAACTCAAATTTAAAAGTGAGGAGTCAAGTGAGTCAGTTGCAGACTTTTTTAATAAGAGAAATCAAAGCTCAATAAAAAGGAGCAGCAAAAATCCACACTTTTGGCAGCTAGCTGAAGGTTGCTGGCTGTCAGCATACTGAAAGAAAAGAAGAATATGAAAATGAAGTCTTGATTCACACTTTGATGACATGTCTCGCCCTTGGCACCTTTACAAGGAAACTGCATCAAGTTTTCAAGTCAAATTTCAGACACGCTATGAAAATGTATGGCATCTATATCCTTTGGCTGGTTTTCACTCAGGCAAGCCGCATGCTGTGTAGTCAATTCAGGTGGTCGGTAAAACTCCCTACAAATATATATTATAAAATCACGGGCCTGCAGCAAGCCCACTGATTCAGACGCATTCCATACGGCTGGTCAAACTGCAGAATATTGCAGAAGTTGCAACCTATCTATTTCTAGCAGCAGTTTTCACACCATGAAGTGGCAAAAACCATCAGACTAAGTCGGAAATCTCCCGAGAAAAGAGGAATAAAACAAGAGCTAAGAGCTCATATGGCACTTGTGACAAGATCGGAAGAGCCAAGAGCTCATATGGCATTGCATGAGCTCTAGCAAAATTATAAGAATCAATAGATTATTTTAAAAGAAAAATCAGAGGCTTAATGCCAGTTGGGATTTGAAATAAGAGCTTTGAGACACAAGGTGATCAGATCTGATCACCCACTTGCAAATTAAAATACCTCATTTTTTCTAATTTTCCCTCTCCCTTCAGCCCCCCCAGCTGTTCGAATCGGGGAAAACAACTTTATCAAGTCAATTTGTGCAGGTCCCTGACACGCCTACCAATTTTCATTGTCCTAGCACGTCTAGAAGCACTGAACTCGCCAAAGCACTGGACCCCCTCACTCCCCCAAAGAGAGTGGATCCAGTCCGGCTTCATCAATCAAGTATCTATGACATTTGCTTATTCTACCCACCAAGTTTCATCCCGATCTCTTGACTCAGAGCCAGATTTTCCCAAGATTTTCGGTTTCCCCCTCCAACTTTTACCCCAATGTCACCAGAACTGGTCGGGGTTTAAAATAAGAGCTCTGATACATGAGTTACTTCTAAATATCAAATTCAAAATTACCTCACGAACAGTCACCCGCTCTTAAGTTAAAAATACCTCATTTTTTTTTTTAATTTGTCCCATTAGCACCCCCTCCAACTCCCTCAAAGAGAGCGAATCCGTTTCGGTTATGTCAATCACGTATCTAGGACTTGTGCTTATTCTTCCCACCAAGTTTGATCCTGATCTCTCCACTCTAAGCATTTTCCAAGATTTCACCCCCCCCCCCCAAAATCCCCCCAATGACACTGGATCCGGTCGGAATTTAAAAAATGAGATCTGAGTTACGAGGTCCTTCTAAATATGAAATTTCATCTGATGAAATTCAAGATCTGATCACTCCTTTGTAAGTTAAAAATACCTCATTTTTCTAATTTTTCAGAATTAGCAATCCCCCCAACTCCCGAAAAGAGAGCGAATCCGTCCTAGTTATTTCAATTACGTATCTAGTACTTTTGCTTATTTTTGCACTAAGTTTCATCCCGATCCCTCCACTCTAAGCATTTTCCAAGATTTTAGGTTTCCCCCTCCAAATCCCCCCAATGTCATCTGATCCAGTCGGAATTGAAAATAAGAGCTCTGAGACATGATGTTCTTCTAAATATCAAATTTAATTAAGATCCGATCACCTGTTCGTAAGTTAAAAATACTTCAATTTTTCTGAATTAACCGTCCCCCCACTCCCCCTAGATGGTCAAATCGGGGAAACAACTTTTTCTAATTTAATCTGGTCTGGGTCCCTGATAAGGCTGCCACGTTTCATCGTCCTGGCTTATCTGGAAGTGCCTAAACTAGCAAAACCGGGACCGACAGAATTTGCAATCACTATGTGTCACTTGGTAAATACCAAGTGCCATACAAAGTAATTTTTCTCAGGAGATGGAATATTTTGTTGAAGGTTGGCTTCATTATGGCTTATTTTGGAAAAGGGTTATTTCCAGGCTTTGGGCAAGCCATGGGTGGAAGTAGTTATAGGCCCTACTAAATTGAAGGAAAACTTGACTTTCTTAAAACTTGAACCCCCCCAACCCTATTTGAGATAGGGTTTGTGGTACTAGAGCTTGATATGAGTCCTGATCCTAGTAATCTCTGGTCTAGCTTTCATTTGGATCCATAGCTCCATTCGCAAGTTATACTAAATTAAACAAAAAGCTTGACTTTTTTCAGCACTGAAAACCTACTCCCTCCTTGTTCTATTTGAGCTAGGGTTTTCATATAAAAAATTGATGCTTGTCATGGTCTTGGGCATCATTGGTTCAATCTTCATTAAGATCCGTCACTCCACTCGCAAGTTACACTGAATTAAATGCCCCCTCCCCCTAATTAAGCTAGAGTCTTCATCCCCAAACATTATGTCTTATGGTTTTGGCATCTTTGGCTTGACTTTCATTGAGACCCATTACTTCATTCGCAAGCTAAACTGAGTCAAACAAAAAACTCAACTTTTTAGCAATTAAAGCCCCCTTCTCCTCGCCCTAATTAAGCTTGGGTCTCCATCCCAGAACTCAATGCATATTATACTCTTAAGCATTTTTATTCAATTTTCATCGAAATTCATCTCTCCATTTGCAAGTTACACTGAATTAAATGAAAAACTCAATTTTTTTTTCAACACTTAAACCCCCTCACCCTAATTAAGCTCAATTTTAATCCAAATAGTTCAATTTTAATACAAATCTGACTGGCAGTTCTCCTGCTATACTCGATTGCACAGACGGGCGGACATACAGACGGACCTCAAAAACCCATCTTGATGGATATTTTCCACTATCCAAATAGGTGATGATGCCTGAATGATGATATGCTATTCTTTTCCCTTTTTTGGATCCAATGAGCCAACATGGCTACCTAAGACGTTGCAAAATCTGTCTGTCCGTCTGTCTGTCTGTCCGTCCGTCTGTGTAATCAAGTATAGGGGGAGAACCGCTTGTCAGATTTGAATGAAAAATTGGATGGCCGGATTTGATGCCAAGGATCATGAAACGCATCAAGTTGAAAGATGAAGACCCTAGCTCAAATAGAACAGGGGGAGAGGGCTTTACCAGTTAAAAACAGTTTTTCGTTGAATTGAGAGTAACTTGTGAATGGAGTGATGGATCTAAATGAAAATTGAACCAAATAGGCCTAAGACCATGATACATATCAAGTGTTGAAATAAAGACCCTAGCTCAAATATAACAAGGGGGAGTGGGTTTTAATTCCTGAAAAAAAATAAGTTTTCTATTTAATTTAGTGTAACTTGCAAATGGAGTAATGGATCCAAATGAAAACTAAACCAAAGATGCCTAAGATCAGGGCTCATATCAAGTTCTGGTATCACAAACCCTATCTCAAATAGGGCGAGGGTTTCAAGTTTTAAGAAAGTTTAATTTTCCTTTAATTTAGTAGGGCCTATAACTTATGAATGGAGTGACGAATCTGAAGTCAGATTCGTCTGAATACCTGAATTTGCTGGAATGAATTTGACAAAATACCACTGCATTGGATCCAGCTAGATTTCCCTAGACTTGTTTATTGCAGACAACATTTAGATGGGCAAAGATTCATAGCTTCAGTAGTTTTACCAATAATATGGTCCTGAAGATGATGAAATGGTAGAAATCTGGTTCAGTCGACAAGATGAAAAAACTTAAACACTAATGTCAGAAATATAAGCCCAAATGGACTACAGTATGCAACATTTAGCACAAAACAAGGGATTTTAGCTCACTGTCGACCAGTGAACTGTGAAATAATTTCAATTTTTTTTTTATATAATTTTTAAACAAAATTAAACCAAGTGTTAAGTATACTATAATTTTTTTCATCAAAAACAAATACCTTATTTCACATCCAAAAATAGGACATGGAGCTATATCTGAGTTTACTCTAAATCTAAAGATGATGTTTTCTTGTACATTGCCAAAGCACACACACACAAAATTTTCGTGTCAAAGGTAAAGTATTTGAAAAAGAAGTACATTAACAGTATCTTAAGTAATAAATATTTCGTAATCTTACTCAAGTATCAAGTAATAAGTGCACCCTAGAGTTTTTACTTAAGTACAAGTACAAGCAATGGAAATTTTTTTTTAAGTAGTACTTCAAGTAAAAGTACTTCAAGTAAGCTCCCATTTCCTCTCTCCAAACCATGAACAACCTGCTTTCCATTTAGCCCTAGACAGTTAGCCAAAGAGGATTATCTGTTCTCCTTTTTCTGAAGAACACGCCCTAGCCGTCTCAACCTTTCTCTCGTTATAGCTCTAAAAAGCAAGATTGAACCATCCTTTTTGTTCAACCAACTTTTTGAAATATGGTCAGTCAGCTGGGTACCCCGAACAATCCATAGGTGATATCTCTGGGAAACATCTAGGGAATCTTCATATGCTTTTTGGAGCACCCATGCTTCAGAAGCATATTTGACTACTGCCATCTCTGTAGCTTCCAATGTTCTAATCTTGGTTTGTAGACTTGTCTTCCTATTCTCCCAAACTTTTTTCACCTGTGAGAAAAACACCTGAGCCTTGGCTATTCTACTTTTAACATCTTCACCACTCCCACCTCATTTACTAATAATATTACCAAGGTAATTGAAGCTGTCCACCTGATCAATCTTTTTTTTTACCTAATGTCACCTTTTCACCATCCCTTATTCCTAGCCTTAGTGACTTTGTCTTCTTAAGACTAATTTTCAAACCTATTTTAGCACCCTGAGCTTACAAAACCTTTAAAAGTTCATTCATTTTGCTCACACTATCATCTAGGATGCTTAAATAATCAGCATAATCTAAGTTCAGGAAAGTTCTTCCTTCCCATTTGATTCCATGCTCTCCCACTTGCCTTTCTTCTGCTCCTTAAGACAAATGTCATCTAAGTGATCCACATAAAAGGGGAAAGAACACAACCCTGCTTAACTCCTGATTCAATACAAAACCAGCTGCTAACATCATTTTCTACCTTACCTGCAGCAGTGCTATTCTTGTGCATACCAGTGCCAGTTTTAACCAAGAAAGCAAACTGCTCAACAATAGAGTACTGTTTACTGCCATTTTGTGCTGTAGAACATCAATCTTAGCCAAAAAGCTAGAGATCATAAATTCTGAGATAGCTATTCAAATTTTTCATTGTCATTCACACTTCAATAGAGGTTTTCACAATCCCCTTATTATGAAATCCAAGAAAAATTGCATTTTAGTTTGGGAAATATCTCATTTTTTCCTTTTTTTTTCTCATGGGTGATTGTATCTAATCAAAAGTGTTCACTATCATGATATGGTTTATTTGAACAGAAATGAAAAGTCCAACCATTTTCTAAGTTACAGATGACATTGCACCTTGAAAATGCCTTTTTGTATCACAAAACAGCAGTTTTGTACAAATTAGGAGCATATGAGGAAGTGGAAAATCTGAGGTAGATTGCATTTTCTAGCTCAATAACCCTTCATAGGAGGTTCACAATCTCCCATCTTGAAAACTTCAACCTTGTCTCTTATTAAAAATGTAGCCTTTTTGTAGTTGAACCTGTGGTTTAGTTTGATCTGCAAAAACAAATTGTGTTCTCTCCATGTGGCAGAGATTATTGCATCAGCATTAATATAATATATTTTTATTTTAATGGGACCAAGGTTTCCAACTCTTTTCATTTTGCAATTCTTATAAATTAAGGGTATTTCTGTTTTTTCTTTCATTTGTTTTTCAGTTCATGGCTACAGGAGTTGCTGCAACCTAGGAAAGGACAAGTCATGGTTTGAAAAAGTTTGAAAACATGTTCAGGAAAACTCTCATGAGATAAATTTTCAAGGGAAATTTAATTCAATTTGGCATTTAATTCAATGTAATAAGTTTTATTTTTATCAATGAAGTGTTGGGACCTGTGTCCCTTATTTTTACCAGATATTTTTTTTCTCTTACAGAGAGATCTAACACAATGTAATTTTATTTACAATTTCAATTCTTGTAAAAGCTAGCTTTTCTTCAATGGAATAATTTTGCCAGGGGTAAGAAATTGGCTTATATTGAAGTTCTATTTTTATCTACCTAGGTCCTGCTGTTAAAATATAATTTGTGCATAAAGCAAGTTCAATCTTAGGTGCCCATACATTTTATTGACCCACCGTGTCATGTAATGGTGGAAGAGATGACTTTACCTCTTTTGTGGTTATAGTCTTTTTGAGTCACTTTCTATCTAGAGTTTAATGAGTTGATATTGGAGTTGACATTTGTAATAAAAGTGAAGTATTCTCTACAGCAGTATTAGATTATTATCTCCAAACCCTGGTAGGGTCAGGAAGAGAGTATTGAGAATCATTGTCATTGTAGTATCCACCAGAGGACCCATTCCACTCCAAGGATATATTTATTTTTGCTGACATAGGTTGTGGCACCTTAGGCGAAATAGTGTGGTGCTTACTCCCCCACCATAGGCAATACACTTGTCACACCCACATTGATTACAATATCAGTGGAGGAAGAACTTGTAGAACCCATGGGACCACTTGAAAGCAATACTATACCCTAGTGGAGACAAGTAGTGGCGCTCTGCCATATACACTGGAACCACAAGAACTAATGTGAAGTAATTCAAATTGCCTTTGTTGATACCTTTTAATTAGAGGTATATAAGTCAAAATATGTTCAAAAAACATATTTTTGTTACTATATTCGAGTGATCACAGTAGACAGTAGTATAATTCTTTGCATTTTGCAGCTTCTCAGAAAGAATCCCAGAATTTGTTTTACTTCCCAGAATTGTGCCAATATGCCCCTTATCCCCTCAATGCTTACATATTAACTATACAGAAATTTTGACCTATAATGGACATTCGGAATATATTCATGGGGAAGTTTGAATGAGGTCACAAGAAAAGCTTATGTTTAGTGCATAGTTTTAATTTTGTTTTGTTTTAAGGCTATGACACAATATATTTTAGAGATTTATTTTGTAATGAGGAACCAGATACAATATTAAAAAGATTTAGAAGTGATAAGGCCCCAGGTTCTAATAGCGCAGTGCATGATTTTTAAAATATAGAGATTGTGAAGCTAAAGATAAAAAAAACTTCAATTATAAACTTCAATTTTTTTTGGAGAAAGCTAGTATTTTTTTTGGAAAGCCCTTTAGAAGAAAGCGGGCAAGAGGGAACATAGCAATTACAGGGGCATCAGGCTTGGTTTCTGCAGGAAGTAAATTACTTAGCATAATGGTGATTATTAGATTAAGAGATATTGTGAATAAAGTTTAAAGATACGAGCAGCATGGG
The DNA here is from genome assembly GCF_032884065.1 of Artemia franciscana. Lineage (NCBI taxonomy): Eukaryota > Metazoa > Arthropoda > Branchiopoda > Anostraca > Artemiidae > Artemia > Artemia franciscana. The sequence goes on along the minus strand of NC_088869.1, from coordinate 57,899,392 downwards.
TCTAGGAAAGAAAGACAATGCATTGATCAATTTTTCACTCTTATAAGTCAATAACTAATATGTTTTTGAGTCATCAAACCCCTTTGGTGCTCAGTTTTATAGATCAGGAACAGGCATCTGTTTGTAATTAGTGCTATGCATAAGGATAATACTCCTATGGTAGGAAATCCAATTAGTTGTGGGTTTGGTGTGGAATCAGGAGTTAAGGAGGGCTGTGTCCCATCCCTGCTTTTATAGATTGTTCTTATGGGTCTAGTGGACAGTAGGACATCAAATAGATATCCCTATAATTAAATTATATAGTTTTCTTTGTCTCGCCTAGATACAAATTGTTAGCAAAATGGAAGGATTTCAGAGCCTTAAAGATTAGTTTTAAATGACTCAGGTGCTTAGACTTGAAGGGTAAGAGGTATTGTTAGGTAACAATAAAATCGATCAAGTGGGCAGGTTTACTTAGCATCATTAGCTAAGATGATAGGTACAGCAAGGATGTAAAAATTGAAATAGCCAAATTATTGAATATTGTTTTCATATTTCAAAAACTTTTCTAAGACAAGAAAGACATGTCTTCTAACTAAGACTAGTTTATTAGAAGCCACAGTAATGACAGTGGTTAATCGCGGCTCTGATGCGTGGCTGCTCTGGTTGATGAAGATATGTTAAATGTTTGTAGAGGAATTGTCTTGGGACAATTCTAGGTGCTTGTTTGACAGACAGTATATAAAAAATAAGCCATATGAAAGATACCAGTTGATCCTGTATTCTTGGACTATAATGAATAAAAGGTTAGAATGACTCAGCCAAGTTTTATGAAATAGGATAATAAATTGCCAAAGACTTACTTTTTGACCAGCTATCTAGGGAAAGAAGCAGGTCGTTTCTAAAAAGGATGGTAGGTGGCTGTAACAAAGGATTTAAAGGAAATTGGAACTTCACATGAGAGGGTTAAAGAGGGAAGTTTTCAGTAGATTGGGATAGAGGAGTTTCCATAGCTGTGGGGGTGGCTTGACATGACTTGGTGCAGAAATGAGTTGTTAATATTAGTAGTAGTAATTTTGTTTACTGCAAATGGTCATATTTGCACATGGTTTGAGTCATTGAAGGGAGATGGTGCATCCCAATATTTACCCTGGAAAAGGAGAGAGGTAAGAATTTCAAGAAAAAACGTCTTAGACCTTGCCTATAAGAAAGGGAAACATTGTCAGAAAGACACCCCTGGCCAACTCTATGTACAGGCATGCTTTTATTGCCAGACTTTTGAGAGATGTGTTTGCTCTGTCCCCTTTCATCCAAAAGGAAATGAATCGCTTTGCTGATCAATTTGTTACGTCGTAGTTTTTCTTGTTATTATTTATTCGTCAGTGTTAAGGTTTAATGCCTGTTTGTGAGAAAAAAAATCTTTCTGTTTCAGTTGATAAATTATTTAAAACACAGTTTTTAATAGTGGTACTGTGAAAACTTGTATTCATAGTAAGGAATACACCTAATTTTTATTTTAGGGATTTTAATACATCATTTTGTCGGAAGGCTCCAAGAGGGATTCAACGAAAATCCAGGGTCCTGGTCAAAGAAAACGAAGAAGTAAAGGAATCTGTTTTTAGCATCCAGGCAAGTCCTGATAAATATTTACAAGGTACTTGATAATATATCATATCTAAGTTTTAAGTTGTAATATTGAACATGATCTTATAACTTCTGTTTAAATTTTTTTCCTTATATTTTAAAATCTGAATAAAACTGTTTGAATAAGAGGCTTTTTAAACTTTCAAATTTAATTTAAATAACATGGAGTCAAATTCCAAGTCCAAACTAAGAAATTTAAGATGAACAGAAGTCAATATTTCTAATAAGCAAGCAAATTATTTTCTCTAACCTTTATCTTACCCTACTTTGATAACTTAACCCCCAGCCCCCAAAATAGGAAAAAAAAAGAATTAAGCCAAACAAAAATATAAAAATAAGTGCTATAGGTTATTCCACACTGTATATTCTACATGTATTCTGGAATATAGGTGGAATATTCTTGGATCCACTTTTCTCTCCATTTTTGATTTTTATTGCTTTACCTTTTGCTGCTCAATTTTTTCATTTTGGGCGATTTTCCAGTGGGTAATTGTTTGTGGGTAGGGAAGGGGAGGCAGCAGTTTTCTAGGGAGAGTTGTCCATGGGGGATCTTCCATTGGTAGAATGATCATATTGGTAGAGTGATCTTCCATTGGGAAATTGTTAGAGTGATCCACCACCATGAATATATATATATATATATGTAATTTCTTCAAACCTAGTACCTTTTTAAAATAATGGTGAAATTAGATATACTAGTTTGTTATACAAATAAATAAACTATCAACCAGCTTGATTGGTTAAATTGCTCTTTAGTTAATAAGTGTTAAAATGTTAAAGCCCTTGGATACGCCTAAACTCAGTATGTTCATAGAGCAATACCCTAACTACTAATACTAAAAACCAAATAAGAATACTAATTTAAATTAAAAGATTTACTAGCATAATGATATAAAATGAATATTGTACTGTGTGGTTCAAAAGTTGACGGGCAGCAACTAGGAATAGCTTTTTGAGTTGGCTGTGTTATCACTGCATTGTTAAATATCATTTTGGTGTTTTCATAGTAAATTTAAAATTCTCGCCGAAATCTACTAAGGTTTTAATAAGGCTTTTTTCTTTCCTCTGCTTTGGATTTCAGTTTATTGCAAGACTTATAATGTTTCCGGTTTTAGAGAAAGCGTGAATTTGTGGCTAAATTTATCAATAAATTTACAATGTTGCATTTGGAAAGCTGTCTGTAAATCTTGCTTGGGGCCAAAAAGGATGGTTTGTGTTTGTCCTTGAGCCAGAGTTTACAGTATGACGTCAAGATGAGAATAACCAAATTTTCAGAGTTCTTATTATGGTTTATTTGTTCTTCGTTCCGAGTAATAATAAAGTGTGTTTTTTCACAATTTAAAATTTGTATAATACTCACTCTTGGTGTTATAGCTGGTGAGACCAAGATATCACCTGATATATCAATCCGTTGTTTTTGTGTGCTGTTCAATGACTTTGCTGGTATTACAATATGATTTATTTTATGGTTAAGTTTTAAGATAATTTTAATTGTATACTGAAAGCTACTGATATCGTAGCTGGTGTGAGACTGTGAAAAGCGTCGTAGCTTATATTGCTTTTGTCAGGCTACGTACTCACTTTTGAATCCTCATAAATATTCTTGTTTTTCATACCGGCCTTTGGATTTTTTTGGTAAAGCGCTAGTTTTCACCAATCATACAACTATAGGGAAATATTATCAGTTGGTTTATTTGCACTAGTTTTATCGATATATGTTAGATAGATTGTGAAGTATTTTTTTGTTATTCTTAAGCTTCATCTTTGCTCTTTACTTCACTCAGAAAAACTTTGCTTTTTAAAAATTGATCTTTGCCCGTTTATAATTTAAATTTAATGTAGACACAGCGCTGCCATGATGATTTTTTTTCTGGGGGAGGGGGGTAGTCTCCCCTCATATACAGAATAATTTCTGTCCGTTTTAGATCTAGTGTTGCTCCTTACTTCCAGTTAATTTTTTATTTATTAATTTTGTGAATGTTTTCAAATAATACCAGGAAATCCCCCTTTTAATAATTCTTCCGGAAAGTTCCTCCAGAAGCTTTTCTTCCCATAGAAATCCCCCCCCCCCCTGCAAAATATCTCACCCTAAAAATGTCTAAATATTTCGCAATAACTAATACTAGGCTATATGTGAACAATGGGTAAATTGAATAACTTACAACCCTTTTTTGCAGACTATGGGAACCAAAAGAAATAATGAATCGACAAATTTGAATAAATTGACATAATTTTTTCTAGAATACTAAAAGAAAATGTAAAACAAAAGCGAAGCAAATTTTTTTTTCTATCCAGAAATTATCAGAAAAAAATAAAGCTGCAAAATCGCTAAAATTTTGGCGGTAATTTTTTGAGTAGGCGGTAATTACCGTAGTCAACCTTAACAATGCAGGTTACCCACATAATCATATGGGTGGCACAAAACCATAATTGAAAAAAAAAATTAAAAAATACCCGGTAAGTAATTGAACCCTTGACATTTTGCTTCAATGTCAATCGCTCTACCAACTGAACTACCCTTTATAGTAATCTAATTTAATCTATTGATTTGTTGGACAATAATTGCATAACTTACATCCCTTTTCCCAGGGATTATTGAGGAGCATGACATCACTAAAAGCATAGTTATTGGATCTTTCAACTATGCTGGAAAAATGGCTATCTCAAAATTTTAATCGGAGGAATTTAGGGGAGGGGGCCTTCTAGGGGGGGGGGTTAGCTGCCCTCCAATCTTTTTGGTCACTTAAAATCTTTTTGTTGTGCAATCTTTTTGTTGTGCACTTAAGACATGGTACCAAAAGTGCCATATGACATTTGCAAATGCTATAATTTATAAAAAGCACGTAGATATGAGAAATAGTTTTGTAATTAGCCGTTAAACATCTCTCTATGATGTTTTTGTAACCCGCCAGCCTTGGAAAAAAAAAGAAACCGATCGTACTACCGATCCAAAAAAGTGATTTTTATTGTTGTCCAAGGCGGGGGACCCTGTACAAGGTTTTCGATCATGATGATTCCAATGGGGCACTTTTTGTTTTGATCTGACGCCATTTTAGAGAGATTTCAGGCCTTTTTTTTTAAATTACCATAAATTCCTTTTCAAAATAAACTTTTACTACCACTACTATTACTACTAACTCACTGTAGCACCAAGCCGCCTGAGGCCAACACAGCTACGCACGCTCATCTCCAACCTAATCTATTTAAAGGCTCCCTCTTTACACCCTCCCAGGAAGTTCCCATTTCCTTTAAATCTTTATTTATGACATCCTCCCAATCCAGACAAGGACGACCTGCTTTCCGTGTAGCCCCAGACGGTTGGCCAAAAAGGACAATCTTCGGTAATCTGTCATCCTTCATCCGTAGAACGTGGCCTAGCCATCTCAACCTTTCTTTCATTATAGCCCTAGAAAGCGCGATTGAACCACATTTTTCGTACAACCTAGTGTTTGAAATACGGTCAGTCAGCCGGGTACCCAGAACAGTCTGTAGGCAATTTCTCTGGAAAACATCTAGTAAATTTTCATCTGCTTTTCGGAGCGCCCATGCTTCAGAACCATATTTGACCACTGTCATCACTGCAGCTTCCAATATTCTAATCTTGGTTTGCAGACTTATCTTCCTATTCTTCTAAACTTTTTTTAACTGTGAAAAAACACCCTGAGCCTTAGCTATTCTGCTTTTAACATCTTCACTGCTCCCACCATCTTTACTAATAATACTACCAAGGTAACTGAAGCTCCCAACCTGATCAATCTTTTTGTTACCTAATGTCACCTGTTCATCTTCACTTATTCCGAGCCTTGTGACTTAGTCTTCTTAACATTAATTTTCAAGCCTATTTTAGCACCCTGAACTCGCAGAACCTCTGAAGATTCATTCATTTTGCTCACAATGTCATCTAATATGCTTAAATCATCAGCATAATCTGAGTCCAGGAGAGTTTTTCCTCCCCATTTGATTCCGTGGTCTCCAATTGCCTTTCCTGTGCTCCTTAAGACGAAGTCCGTCAAAATGATCCATATAAAGGGGGATAGAACACAACCAGTTGCTAACCTCATTTCCTACCTTAACCGCAGCAGTATTATTCTCGTACATAGCACAAGTCACTTTAATGTATTTTTCTGGTATACCATATAACGGTAAGACCTTTGTTAACGCTCTTCTATCAACAGAATCGAAAGCTTGCTCATAATCGATAAAACTGAGGACTAAAGGTGTTTGACAACGAAGGGACTTCTCAATTATTAACCTAAGAATGAAAACTTGGTCGACATATCCTCTACCTTTTCTAAAACCGCATTGTTCTTCCCTTAAAACTTTGTCTACAGCATCTCTCAGTCTAAAAAGTATCATATTACTCAGTAATTTGCTACCTACAGAGACCAGACTAATGCCTTGATAATTACGACATTGTATAAGGTGACACTCTTGTCACCTTATACAGTGGTTTAATTAAGGTTTTCCTAAAATCATTGGGTACTTCCCCTTTTCAAAAATCATGTTCATGATCTTCAGTAGCTTATTCCTAACCTCAGAGCCACCATATTTAAGAAACTCATTAATCATACTATCAGCA